>NC_060209.1:142999583-143307500 GCF_021130785.1 Homalodisca vitripennis | reverse complement strand
ACACTGAATTTCACTATTAGGTCAGTAATAATTAAATCACTGAATGACTCAATTTTTTAACTGTACACAATTGTATTACATTGGAGCTATTTCCTTTACAATTTGATACTGTTTAAGACCAACAATAAACGAACTTAAATATAATTCAAATTCAGAACTGTTTCTACGTTACAAGGCAAACAAGATTAAGAGATCCTACACTAGTTAATTCTAAGACACTAATAGCTTTTAATACTGATAAGTGTGGCAAAATTAAAATTTGCTTGTAATTAATTGAATGGTTAGTTATATTTTAATAACTAATCGTTGCCTTGCCGTTCACACAAATGTGATATATTGCAGGAGACGCGATAGCAGGGTCCTGGCGATGAGTTATGGCACAACTGTGACTTCAAATTCACACCTTTGAATCCTTTTTAATTAATTAAATACCAACATAAATCCTTCGAATAGTGCAAACATCTAGGAACAACAAATCATGTTTTACATAAGATAAAGTGATCAGAAAGATGATAATTTTGAACAGCGTTAAACGTGAGATAAAAATTGAAGATTTCTAGACGATGTCTTGTTGCTGTTATAACTTCGCTACTAAAAACAGTTCGGTCTGATTGTTTCGCGTTTTTATTTAATACATTTACAGTAAACTGTCTTAATTTCAATGAAATATGTTGCAATGTAAAAGTATGTTTCATCTTCTAGTTCTTAAAAAGCTCTTAATAATATAGGTTTTTGTTTAGTATATGTAGTTATAATAACTATGCTGATCATTCCTCTAACGAATAACCAAACTTATTTCTTATTGCGTGTTTCTTGACAAAACTTCCAAGATAAAGCCTTGCTAGTTATTTGGTTGGGCATTAACTAAACATAATTATTGAACGTGCCCTCTTAAGGTATCAATAGAATACAAATCGTTAAAACTAACGACCGTTAAAGAAAAATTACTGATATTAATGATAAACCAAATAATGACACTAATTTAGTATCAATTTGAAATCTTAACAAATATTGACATATACAAAAGGCCAAAAGTTGTGGGTGCCAAGGTGGGAATACGGAAGATACGGCAAAACTTTCTAAAATATTTTTATTTTATAACTAATTAAATAGGATTATTAAAACAAAATGTTGTTGACAAACATGAAAAGTATTTTCCAAGAGCAAATAGTTTCGAAACACCTATGGTCCTCAATTTGTCATTAATTGTTTAAATCATAAACAAAACAGTTACGTTACCATCTGGTGTTGCCCGTGTAAGACATTCATTCAGCACATGACAGGGACACGGAAGAGGCGTGACCCACGGCGAGTTATAGCTTTGAGCACAAGTCCTCATTTGGTTAGTTAGTTCTATTGACAGTTGATTTTAAAATATTAAACAGAAGATGCGTTTGTATTAAAATATAATTTTTCAATTTACATAATTTTTATTACTGAATTCATTAGACAAAATTGTGTCTTAACTCATAAACATACTAACATTTTACAAAATGTTGTTACTGTTTCCTTAACTTTTATGTTCAGCCCAAATAACGGTGTATTGCACCTAATCCACATTCGATATTGTTTTAAACCATATTTTGCTAAGAATCATATCCGCAGTGTACTTTGAAACCTTTTTTGTACGTACTAACTACAAAATATTTTATTACAGATTATTAAACTAAACTATCAATAAATTTACAGTAATAACTACTAAAAGTAGGAAAAAGTATTGTGGTATTGCAAACATTTACATTAATTTGAAATAAAACATTTACAAAGAAAAAGAATTGTCTTCAGGTCATGGAAAGTAATAATTCACGAATTTTTCCGTCCTGCAATAAATTATTGAATGATGATGAAAGTGCAGTGCAGTGTGAAATATTTTGTAGATATTAATTAAAATGTGATCGTATTTTAATGTATAATGATTAATATATAATCTAATTGAGAAATCAAAGTGTGCATGTGAGGTATGTGATGTTAGGTTAGGAAAAGTGACCGATCAAATTACCGATATCGACAGTTTCATCAAACTCAAAATTACGGTGGATAACCTTATAGCTGTGGTTAAGGATGTTGTCAATGACAACATAATTCTAAAAAAGAAATTTGAAAAATTCCTTCTAGATAAAGATACGGCTGCTGGTAGGGTTAGTAGCATAGAGGAAGTTTACTATAGTATCTATCTGACTGTGGCACCAAAGTCAAGCATCAACTCAAAGACATCCAAAACATCCACTACATTTGAAAATGATGTTATTTTAGTGGGCGACGACTCCAAGGATATGACTAGTAGTGTTTGTCTTGTATCGATCATCAAATGAGATCATTGCAAGATTCTTCTCATTGCTTGAACTGTATTTAGCACATTTGTTAGCTTTAGGTCTCGTAGTCATAGTTGGTATTGATCATAATATTAACCATCTTAAGTCATCTAATGAAGCTGTGGAGTTCCAAAACTTACTAAACAGTTTCAATATGTTACTGAGCCTACTCGAGGTAATGCTTACCTCGTTTCATTTTACCAATATTGGCAGATGGAACTATAGGGTTAGTATAAGCAAGGATCAAATAACCGAACACAAACACGAATTTCTTACTGTGCAATTTATGTTGCACGGTAACTTAAATTAAAATGTATATCTTCTAGAAGCTTTAATGATTCAGCCATTATTTTCAGATTCTCTCACAACCCAAGTTCCTGAGTGGTGACAGTGATTAATTTGATCATATTTCAGTGTCTTCTATCAATTATATAGAAATCTGTTACATTGCGCACTAATAGTGGAATTCATAACTATGATACAAGAAATAATGCAAATGTATTTATTACTATATTTAGGCTTGACAAGTGCTTAAAGCTTTTCCTGTTACAGTTATCAAATTTTTAATAGTGTACCATTACACATACAAAGATCTGCCTATATCAAACATCCCTTCTATAGTTGTGGAGAGTTTTTTGAGGCTGTTGCCAATTCATTTGTGGCCCAAGAAGAATATCCTACTAGCTATTTGTTTGGTGCTCACTGAGTTATGCTAATTGATAATGTATGCATGGTGTCTTCAGTGCTTGACTTTGACGTGAATGGTGTGCGCATCTTTAACTAATATTATTATTATTTATGCATGATTTTCCAAGTGCCTAAATTGCTTGAATTTTGAACTTGCATAGTGTCTAAATTAAATTTAGTTTTATATATTTGACTTAGCCTATTGTACAAGAATGTATATAGTGGCCAAATAAAGATCTTGTATCTTCATAAGAGTCAACTGTTTGAATGTACTGTTAGGGTATACAATGTAGAGTAGAACAGACGACTTTAATAATCCTCACACACAGTTGCGTAACTCCTCGGGGCTCGACCCCCATGGAGTCCTTTATGAAATTTAATAATACTCCCAAAAGGAATCCTTATCACAATATCTTCCAACACAACTTAACAATAGTCTATCACAGTCTTCTTTGAGACAATTGTCTCGTAATCATATGTAATCATTCAACACATTTATCAATACCCTATCACAGTCTTGTTTGCGATAATCTGTTTCAATCTCGTAGTAATGTGTAATCGATCAACAGTTAACTGTAGCCTATCAAAGCCTCGTTTGTGACACTTTGATTCAGTCACGTAATAATATGTTATCCGTCAATACAGTTAATGAGTTACCAATTTTTTAACATATTCAAGGATGCAAAAAGTTATTCACAATAAAAAACAAAGTTTTGTGTTTCGAGAAACCTAATTTAGATTTGTAGATAGATTTTAATCTATTGTATCATAAGGATTGGGTTTTTATTATAGTAACTATGTTTATTTTTTGTTTAAGAAAGAAAATTATATGTCGAAAAGTAATCCTGTATACAAAACAAGTTTCTAGAGTCTGGTACTACATCAGTCATTATAAAAAAACGGGCACATCCTTACAAAATTTACGATAGTTATATTTGCATAGTATCTTTATATATGCAAAGAGAGTAATACTTCATCTATACGCGATTAGCGATTAACCTCGAAATGAGACATAATAAGCTGAATAAATATTCATAATCGTAACATGTTAGTTTAGTTAGATTGTTTAGTTTAATAATCTGTAATTAAAATTGTTCACATCTTGTAGCTACGTACCGAAAATGATTCAAAGTACACCAAAGATATGATTCAAAGTACACCAAAGATATGATTCCTGGCGAAACATGATTTGAAACCATTTCTAATGTGGGTTAGTTGCAATAATCCGTTATTTGGCTGAACAAAAGAGTTTAAAAAACCACCCCCGACCAAAAGGTGCCCTATAGTGAAATAAAGAAAACACCATAATCAACTTTCATGCATATCTTATTACCTTTGTTTCAAATTCTGTATAGTAATAATGACTCGGTAATGGCTCTCTAACCAGTTCTTTCAAGATGGGGTCGGAACCACGCAGCTTATTTAAAAATTTATTTTTGAAAATCCGAGGCTGGCATTTATGAACATAAATATTGGAAAACGTTGTCGAATCCTTTGGGGTTTTAAACCTATTAATTTATTTGACATAAACAGTCCTTAATACTTTCACCTGAAGTTTTGTTTGCGTCCGTTTAAATTTACATTTTAAGAAATATCATGTATACAGTGCTTGATCAATAGTATTGTGCAGATAGTAAACATAATGTTGTTAGCTATCTTTTACAATACGCTGCGCCAGTATCAAAATTAAAATATTAATCTCATTGGAGGTACTTGTGTTTTATTAAACCTATACAATGTCGGCCACGTTAGTTTCAAAATTGGATCTTATTCGATCGGCCGCCATTGTGTATTGAATAAGCTTTTGAAGTGAGGTTTGCAGCATTGTGTTTTAATAATAAATACCTTTAAAATGGAATGAACATTGAGCTAAGATCGCATGTCAAAATTTCATGACAATCCCCACAGGATGTACCTCAATTTATTCGTGTGTTGGTTATTAAATAAAAAAGTAGTTAAGATAGTAGCCACATAACTTTGTAAACTTTATGTGTTATGGTGAAAATATTAAGCAGTTTCGAAAAAATTCACATTCCCTATATAATATTTACAGGTTAAAATCATTTTGCAAATAAAAATGAATTAAATGAGTTTAGTTTAAGAGAACACACCTGAATGGCAGCTGTAAAGGAGTGAAACTATCCACAGTAAAAAGGCTAGCTCAGCGCCAATAGTGCAGTCAGGAAGTTGTAGGACGATCCTCTTACATTTCTGTTCACTTCTCGCAGATCCCACCTGGATCCTTACATCTCTTTCTCAATATTTTATCTCATGCAGCAAAAATTATACAGCAAGTAATATTTTAACATTACTAATAAGTTTTTCATCATAACTTATCTACAAAAATACAAATTATGTAAAACATGTTCACTATTTCTATTTGGAAAGACTCATATTCGAGTTCGCTTTTTAGCAAAGCATAGTTCTAAATTATCTACTATTTCAATAATATAAGAAACTGTAATAATATTATAACATCACTGCAAAAAGCTTAATTGTAAAATGTAATTATTTCTCCAAAAACCAAATGTTAATTGTATTAAATGTTTTAGTTTATCTAGATTTGTGTAATGCACTTTCATATAAACAGAAATTTCAACACCACAATTTATATATTATAGTAATGTATAGTAATCATCTGTTAGCTATTTCTAATTTATGATTCAGGTATTTCAATAGTGTAATAGTAATATACTAATACCGCAATCGTATTCACAATAACAATAAGATCAAACTGTAAAATTTGAGAGGGCTGAGGTAATTTTGCTTTAGAAATTAGTCAGGATAGTAAAGTTTAGAAAATTTATGAGTTATGATACAGTTTATTAACTAAAATAAGGAATGAAAATCATATCAATATTAAAATAACATTTTGATATGAGTTAACTTTTAACACAAAGCTAACTAACCAAGTGATGATTTGTGCTCAAAGCTATAACTCGCCGTGGGTCACGCCTCTTCCCTGTCCCTGTCATGTGCTGAATGAATGTCTTACACGGGCGACACCAGATGGTAACGTAACTAATTGTTTGTAACATATGATTCAGACAAACCTCACTGGTCAAGTGAGAGTTACAGGTATTGATAATCTTATTGGCTCTTATAAAAAAGATTACTATAGTTATTATTACTAGGTTTTATTATGATTCCTAGCTAAATAAATTAATAAGCAATTAAATTTCTAGACATTATTTACTCCATAAGAATATGAGTCTCCTAAATCATATCTTCAGATCTAGGAAGAAGATTCCCTTGAAGTTACATCCTTTGATAGAATAAAAATCGACTAATAATAATATATTAATTTAGTATTTGAACATGTCTTTGCGTCTATACGTACAATATTTTGGTTAACAGTGGCGAATCCATCTACACAATTTCCTGTTGCCATAAGAACGCTAAATGTGATTAATATTTTAAATTTTATAGATGTATGCTGTATATGGTTCCTTTTTTTCCATAACAAATACAATAGAACTTATTTTAAAACAATTAAAATACAAATCAGATAACTAAAACTGTAAGTAGTGTTTGAATGTGTCTCAGCATGTTCCTGTTACAAATTTGAAATTTCCAGTACGCAGGAAGTGTTCGATAATTAATGTGTGAATGTTCTCGTGCATGAGTGAGCCAGCCCATACTATTTTTATTATAATAGGCCTTACTTAAATAGCTCGTTGTTAGTATTGTAATTCAATATGTATAATGTGAGATATAAATGTAATAAATTTAATGTTTCTCCATAATTATAAATGATTTCAAATGATATTTTTTATTATACCCTTGGCAGAAAACTAGATGGATAGACTGAAAATCACCACTTTCAACAAGTTGTTCTCTATATGTTTGGTTGGCACTAATTTCTGATTTATTTACAAGTGTAATGGTTGCTTTTCTGTACACCAACCTAAGAAAATATAAAATTAAGGGGAAATAATCAATTCATATTTTTAAGCTTTTTGAATACCGGTTGACGATCGATTTCTTTCCTAGGGGATGGTTTCTCTCTCGATTCACAAAAACCAGGTTGTATGCTACAACACAACTAATACATTGCAAACTGGATCTCAGTACCTGGACTAATAGGTTTATAATGTTTATTGTATTCATATCGTAACTAAAAAATCTATTTATTGAATAATTATAAATAAAACAATGTCGAATGCCTGTCAAAATAAATGTTGACGTCTTCTTTCTTTCCTATTTTTATAAATGCATTCCATGCAAAACGTCTTGGTAAATTCGGATATGAAAGCAAATAATACATAGATGTTTTATATTAGTAAAAACAAGGATACTTTAAAATTAAATAAAAAAACTAACTATCGTGTTTAAGTTTAGGTAAACTATCTCATCAAAAAGATAAAAATTAGGTTTTTTGTTATTAAAACGCATTAATTAACATTACACAGAGTTAAAAGTTAATTGTATTTTAATTTCCAAAAGTTTCATCGCTCTGTTTCAGTGTTCGTTGGTGTGTAAATTCGTGAAAATATTCTCTCTGGTAAGCGAAAATAATATTCCCCAGCGTTGAATCGTTAAATTTATCAGAAATGCTTGTAACCCTTTGACAACGGATTTCATTTAAGAAATGTATACTAATGATAATACGAATTTTCTTCAAAGAATTGTTAAATTAAACTCACACAGCTTTTAATTTAATGTAGGAACTCCAACTTTATTTTTTCTAATAAAAATCTGTGAAAAACTGTCATGTATGGTTTTGACTCAGTGGGTGTCACGATGAATCTAACGAAAGCCTTCGATTGTGTGATCAACATCTTATGTATTGTCTGAGGGGCTTTGCGCTGGGTTCCATGGCATTACAGTGGTTGAGCTCTTACCTACCTCAAAGAGAGCAGTGTGTCCAGGTCGAACGCACCCGTTCATCCTGGGCTCCAGTAAATGTTGTTGTCCTCCAGGGACCGATTCTGGTACTAACACTCTACAATTTGTATGTAAATAATTTGCCATTACCCCATAATACCCCATACATAATATTCTCCACAGCTTTATCCATATACCACTTATCAAATACAATTTATGATTGATTTATAATCGTCTTTTTAAAGATTACTCAGTATTTATATAAACAAAATATTTTATAATGTTCGTTTCAACAAAAACATTGTTCCTAGCATATTTTAAAAGTGTCACTTAAATTTATATATGTACGTGTGAAAATAAAAATAATATTTTATTTAAAATGTACATCAGTAACCGACAATGCAATCACACAACAATTAATGTAACCCGCATCCGGGCAAGCGGTGCGTTTTGTGGGTCGGGTGTTGGCAAGGGGGTTTGAGTGGACGAGGCTGCGGGTACAGAATATAACAACTAGCTGGAAATATTGACAGTTTTTTACTGTAGAAAATTGAACTTACTGCATAATAGTAACTTTCACATCGTTTGGGAATACTAAAAATGCTCCTGATTTTCTATACAAAGATTTCATCTGATATACACCCGTGAATCGGTGTGTTGATTATGGCAGATCCTCGGTCATAAATTCTGATTGGATTTCTCAACGCACTTTCTGAATAAATTCGTTTTGAACTGAAGAAGAGCTGATGAAATATTCTGAGATCACTGACAGTATACAAACAAACCCACATGGAGAACTGAATATATTATAGAATGCAAAGAGCTAACTTTAAAGCGGGTAATGCTCAGTTGAGTATTCAATTAGAGAAGTACAATTTAAATTTGATTATCTATTTCTGCCGTTGTAGTGAAAAAATATCTGGTCAATGTACCTTATGTATGTTTGATCAGGGTGCTTTTACACATCACACTCGCTACAAATGTTAAAACATTGAGTTTTTTCAAATGAGCGTTATTTTACTTTCATAAAATACTGAAAGGTCGCACTAACTGCAAGGTGCAATTTTATTCCAAAAGCAGCAAATTTTAATACATGGTGCACTCATAATGGCCCAGTCATAATTTTTGTGAAAACCTAAGATCATTACAAATAGTAGTCTAAAAAAGGTAAACTAGCTTATGTTTTCTTACTTAAGTACCGTTATTTAGTTTTATTTTATACAATACATATTTTCGCAACCCTATTACTCGTTACTGGTTAATATAAGTTACATCCGATGTCCTTGGAACAAAATTCTTGGCGGATTATTAACCTAATGGACACCCGTATTATTTTTTTCTCTTGTGAACTTTGTAGCTGCCGTTCCTGCTGCCGGAAGATCTCGTGCGCCTTGTGCGCGAGTTCAATATGTATTATATCAAATACAACTAAATAACGGTACACATACCTGTATATGAGATCTTTCTAGATATTTTTGCGGATAATAATATTTATTGATGAAGTAAAATTGCCACATTAATTTACATAAACATTTATTCATTCACTCAGGAATGCTAGGACAGTATTGGTTACTGGGAAATCTCCATTCCTGCACCGAATATCTACTATTCTTACAGTGGCTGGTGTGGTGTCCAGAAGCTTCAAGAGGTGCTCAGAAGTTACCCTCATGTAGGTTTGATCCAAAATGTGAGTGTTCCAGGAGCTTAATATCCGGCGGCAACTATTATATTATTGAGATCTGAATGGTATTATGAATTTTATTAATTAGCACCTCATGAATTTAGCAATATATTGGGGTAACCAGTCGTTGATGTTGGCTCTTTTTATGAATTACTTGTATTATATTGTTTGTGTTTTAAACGCAATAATAAGTAGTACTATTGTAGATTGTTTGTACAAGTCAGCTAGGTACGTAATTTAATCTACTCTTTTGAAACATTTTACTTTATATAGATCCAATGAAGAAATATAGTTTTGAGATTTTGGGATTGTTTTCTTTTTTTTTCAATATGACAAATACTGAAAAGTTTAAAACAAACCAGCGCCTATTTTGTATGATTATGATTTCGATGTGCTAATAACTTACTGAGTTGATACAGGCTTAAGAATAAGAATAGAATAAGAATATCTTTATTCATAAAAGTGTTACGTACATTATTTGTAAAAAACTTTGCTTTAACTTTTAGTTACTTCGACATTGAAACCTAGCTATGAAAAATTTAAAAATACAAACCGATTTTAACGATTTGTTTAAGACATCCACATTAATTAATAACAAAATTCCTATTATCTTTTTGACGTAATTGTCACAAGTACTGTATCACAACATTGTTGTAACCACGTCTTAAAACACATCATTTTGGAGGTGGTAGTAGGAATAAAAATCTATGAGTAGTAGGACGGGTATTCTAATTAATACACGTAAATAGTTCACATTCAATTTGGGATGTCGCGATTTCTGCAAGTTCTATAATTAAGTGGTCATTGTATCACTGATGAAGGATGGGGTTGTCTGAAATATATACATTGCTTTCATTAACAATGTTTGCGATATTTGTTTTGATTATTCTCAAACTATCATAATTACCTATTATAAGTAACAACACTAAAAATAATAAAAAGTACCACATCAATATATTTTAGCCTAGACTTGGTATGTTTTATTTGTATTATACGCTTAATTTATTAATCAAATTCTAGTATTATACGGCAATCGATTTCTCCTTGTTGGGAATTTTCAGACAGAAGATTTTATTATTATTTTTTGTTTTTAATTTAAGTATATCTGTATGATTAATGTTGTAATTTCATCAAGTGTTATCAATTTTAATTTTTATTTCCTAGATATTGTAAATATAGCCTACTACATGAAATTTACATATTCATTTAGGATAATCACTTTTAAAGATCAAAGAATGTGTACTTTTTTTAATACTATAGAAAATTCATTTTTATTCGCGTTTGAAATATTTGGAAACATATTGAGTTAAACCATTTTTATAAGGAATCTAAACAGATTTTCTTGATAGTACAAATTTAAATGAAATCTTGCGATGAAAACATAGCTTCTTCAGCTCATGTAGTAGTCAGATTTTTGTTGTTTGAATATTTGTGTTAATAATATCCATTGTCAAACTTAAAATATAAAAATTTAACAGCACTTTAAAGATGAGATACGTTTATTACATGTCTACTCGTATATACACGTTACTCATCATTTTAATTTAATATAATAAATAATACAATGATTTTTAAAGGAGAAATACTCAATTTCCCGAGCAGCTTCGCCATTATATAGGCTAATCATGAGTAAAATTCAGAAATGTTAATTGTAACCACATCTGTGTTTCATATTTGACATAATTAAGACGTTCATTAAATTGTCAGTTGAGAATTCATACATTGAAAGAACAGCTTTCCAGTTTTGTAATAAGTATCCAGCTATTACAAAACAATATATTCAGAATATTTTATGGGTATTGCCCAAGGTAAAAGAGTGGGTCGTGGATTTGGTCATAAATAATACAGTTTACGACTGGATTAGTCGAAAAATGTTTTATTCAGAGATTGGGCGTTACCTGCGTAAACAAATACAATAGCTCTTTCCTTGCGTGAGTTTCTGAATTTACTCCTAAGTTAATACTGCTTTATGGATGAAGATACAGATTTCACCTTACACTGAAAGTTATATCTTCAATTATGTGATTCATAAATAAACTGCTGTGCCTTGAATACCACAGTCTCGACGATAGGTTTTGTGAAGTATATTTTTCAGGAAGTAAGCCTCAGATCACAACCCAGTTATCTAGAACTTCATCTTTAGCTTGAAATATTGAAACACGCTGAAAAAATAAAAAGAAAGTCTGATCGTGAGTTCAGTTAAATATTGAACACAAATATAATTCTAATTTCCTAACTCAAAATTGTTTGTGGAGAATTCAGTCATTAATAAGTGATATACAGCAAGCCAAGCCAAACATGTACAGGAAAGGGAAGCGTTAGCTACAACTCACGGCGATATAACCCACAGAGGTGATTTGTGTGGCTAAACTCCCACGTGAGTTGATATTGAAGGAGGATTATCTGTGTACCACAAACGTCAGAAATAATAATGATGATATCGCCAGTGACCAATTCCTTTTTAGATTATTTCAAACGTAAAGTTATTGCACACATATTTATATTTATGAATGGTTACTAACTATTTATTAAAATCAATTTGAATTTTAAATGACAGATATCTATAAAATAAACTTTCTATCATTTTTTTACCTTAAAACTCTTATTTCGTACAATTACTTTTTTTCCTTTTACATCAATAAAAGCATATATTTAAAAATATCCAGCAATAAAATTATGCATTTCCGACTTTTTTTATATTTCTTACAACTACAGATTTATTTTGTGGTAAATGTTTGAGGAACATATTACTGTGCTAAAAACAAGATGTCAAAACAAAGATAATGTATTTAACTGAAATCACAATTCGAAATATACGAGTAGTTGTACAATTTCTATGAACCAATTTTTTATACACACTGACCACTTTGAAGAAATACATCAAAAGCTTTATAAAAAAGTTTTGTTCTAGTAAACCGTATTGACTTATTTTTATAATAACTATTAGTTTAATTTTAAATACAATGCACTTGGATCTTAATTTTAAAATAATTGATAAAAATAAAGAAAAGTTGTATTACAATGTAGTAATTTTATATGGAATTGTAATTTAATTTAAAATAGTACAGCAAACCTGAAAATTTAAATCTTTATTATCACCATTGGAGTGAATAAATTGATAATAAATGGTTGTACAGCAGCAATAATGTCAATATACCGCATCATTCCTGTAACAGCACACGGGGGAGACCTGTGACAGTGTTACGGTACAATAATCGTGGTTATCGAGAGCCGATACTCGGTGCAGCTGTATCCTTAATAGAAAGGTTCTTGTAAACCCATAATTTTAATTGACTTCAACCGACATAAAATTTGTTTTCTGCAACATCTTAGTGAATTAACATACTACATCGCAGTTTTCATGGAATTATTTACTCTTAATAAGTAGTATTTAGTAATTGCATTTTGTTAGACTATTAGTAGCACTGCTCAAAAGTAAAAAATAACAAGTATCAACAAATTATATTAGTTAAAATTATTATCTTTTATATTAAACAGAAAATTATCATTATTTCGATTATTTTTGTAAAACTCCATCGATTTATTACATTTCTGAGTTGCTCAGTGTTGATAAAGTTGTTAAATATATTTTCACATTTACAAGAACATGTTCTCTACACATCATCTGCGATTAAAATAAAAAATAACGAAGAATATATCACGCCTGCGAATGAAATACGAGGTTTATTTGTACAATACACACGTCAATAAAATAAATAGTTAATCTAATACATACAATAAATAGTTAATTTATTACATCTTATAACGTGTATGTAACAAAATAACGAATAATACAGCCTTTAAATATAAAATTAAATTGATTTGTTTACATTTCTAAACAAAACAAAAAGAGAGAACCAATTCAAGCTGAAGTAAGCAGTCTTAATATTACGCTAAGAAAAATCCGTTTTACTCAAATATACAAAGGATTTTACTGAATCTATAAATGTATGTAACACACTAATTGCATCATGTACTACTACAAAAGGTATTAACTCTTTTCATATATTCATATGAAATAGGTTTGAAGGAATTTGCATAAATCATTTAGAAGTAATCTGAAATACAGAGTGTTACAATTTTGTACCAATATAGTTATTAATATCCCTTTATTGTAACCTCCAGTTGACTGTAAAATAAACAGAATAAAGTTTTTTGTATTTTCAGAAAGCTACTGATTTGCGTCATGTAAATTTGATTATGATGAAAATCCAAATAATGCAAAATGCTTATATTTAAGTAATCTATGAAATTTTTAGGCATATATTGTAAAACAATATCCGATTCAAGACTATTTAGCAAAATTGTACTAACTTTTTAAATTTTTAGTCTTTTTTATTAAACAACACATTACGCATATGTCGTAATAATTTTTTTATTATCAATAAAACGGTAGAGCTTTTATTCTCTGCAGATTTTTTGAGAACAAATCTACATTACAAACGATTTGGTCCAGTAAATTGATGTATAATCGAAGATACCATATCATTATTCTAAGAAAATGATTTTTAATATTCTTATTATATTCTCATTTATCCAATATTATTAATTACTTAGGTATGATAATAAAATATCAATATCTTTATTCCGAAATCCCATCCACAAATACTCTTGAAAGTAATATAAATGAAATATATTTACTGTAAAGATAAGGAATATATTTTGACTACTGAACTAGTAACAGAACACGATGAACCACATAGTATACCAGTACTTCGTACATATTTGCATGAATAAATATCAGCTGTCGATTTCTGATGCATATAGTAACGACAACTAGCAGTATCCACATGTATAAATGGTAGTAGTGACGAATTCCAACCCTAATTGGTTAATTTAGGATATTACTGAATGAAAAAAATTTCGTTCATTCACACTGTGGGTGACATATTTACGGTAGTTGAAGGAATATAAACTGTGAGTCCAGGCAATAACGTGATTTAACGAACTATTCGCTCCGTAGTTACAATTTGAGGAAAGAAGAGAGATTTTATTTCAGGCATATAAACACAATTTCCAAATAAACCAAGGAAATTGGATGGTATAGCGAACAGGTATTAGGAAGTGGGAGGATATACTGTACTGTATCAGGTTTGCATATATGTATACCTTCTATACATGAATACCATGGGTACAAACACAAAGTAGCGTAAGTCTCCAGAAAAAGTAAATGACTATGACACTCCTAATATTTAGCAGGAAATTGCGGGCCACAGATGAAAACTAGTATATGTGAAATATATAAAAAACGTGTCGAGAATTAAAAAAAGTCTTAAAATTACTTAGAAAATAACAATAATAATAAAAGAATTATCCAAAAGAAAAAACAAAATTAAATGCCATATTGAGAAATGGTGGAACTTTTTAAAAGTTCGAAATACATATTTTTAAACAGCTATAAAAACAAGGGAAAGCACCTCGTTTAAGTTTGCTGCAATTTATATTTATATTTTCCAATATAAGAATGGTAGCCAATTAAAGAAAGCCATTATGTAAACGGTTATGTGTCGCTGTTGGCAACGAATTACATAGAAGACTAAGTCTTAACAACAGTATTTACTCCGTAAGAAAACTTGTAACTCAATGGTCTCACATGTTGAAATTATTTACTAAATTAATCCACAATACAGTTTTCTACTATTATTTTTAAATATTTATAATGAATTCATAACATAGCCGTATGTACATAAAAATCAGTTCAGATGCACTAGAGTGTTAATATAGGATAAAACACTGTTCATGAAGTAAATCCTTGCCTCAAGATTTGCTAACAAAAGATTCATCCTGAATAAGACTAAAATAGCAAGAGATCTTACATTTGAAAAATAATCACGACTCCATTCAAGCATATCTCGACAAGACGACGCTTTTGTCTGTGAACAGCCTCAGATTACTTCTTCACCATTAACCGCGAGTTCATCATCCAAACTGCACCCCTCACCCCTCACCATCCCTGTTTGCTTGGGGCATCTAGAGACATGCAATCTCAGGTGAGTCCAACTGCAAAACATGTACAGTCCAGGATTCATTAATATTTTCGTATGCAACAGAACTACATAGTATTTAATGTGACGTTTCTTTTGGTTTACATCGTTCTAATAATGCTTCTAATATGCTTCTATTGTAGCTAACACGTAAAACACTTTTAAACAATTTAGGATGTTTGATGAGCCTGAAAGTTCATTTTTTGAACAGTCATCTTGATTACTTCCTGAATCATTTAGCAGATGTTAGTGAGTAGCAAGGTGAGCGTATTCACCGGATTATTATATTTATGGAAAAACGCTACCAAAGCCTCTCGAACACCAATATGATGGGTGGACTACTGTTGGCCACTTCATTGAAGTCCAGCAAGCGTCTCATAGCAGAAAAAGTTACACATGGAGTTCCAAAGAAGAAAAGGAAAAGAAATATAAACCAAATCCAGTTGACTAGTGAAACCAATAATATCACATTATATCTCTGTTTTAAGTAGCCGACTGTAAATATAACCCATGATAATGATGTAACACAACATTTCAGTAATTTTACTATTTACCATGTACTTATAGGAGATTTTATACTAAAAAATAAAAAGCAAACTGCTCAAACAATAGAAGCTAGGGATGATACAAAAAGCTAAGGTCAGATTTGGGTTAATCACATACCAATCTATAATATCAGATTATACTAAAAAACGGTTTTCAAAAACTATTTTTTTGTTGGCCTGTGTTACGCACAACCTGGTTTTTTATACCGGTAGAGTAAGTTCCCTTAAGAAGGGGAAATTAATCCGGTCGCGCTAGTTTTGGGAAAGAAATGAGTGAGTGCCAAAAAGGTTAAAAGTATAATTTTTTTCTCAGATCATTTTGTTAGCATGCAGCCGCTAGATACTTAAGGAGAGCACGAGGGCAAAAATTAAAAAAAATTATTAAAAAAATGTTTTATAATTATACAACTTATAACGAGTAATTTGATATATAAAACATGATATAAAAACGTTTTAAAGTGTACATAATTAATTTTTGAAATCATTTGTGCAGTGGTTCAATACGCAAAATTTGCCAAGTGTGATTTGATACAGTACGCAGTTTATTTCTAAGTTGCTTTGGTTTTAGTTTTTGTAGTCCTGATCATAAAATATCTAAACTGGAGTGTCTGGGACATGTCCAGAAAAGAATGGGCACAAGATTGAGAAGACTAAAATCAGAAAACAGACGTATTTTTTTTTCTGGCGGTAAAGGCTTAGGTGGCAAGAATAGGCTATCTCAAGCTGTCATTGATCAACTCCAGACCTACTGTGGTTTAGGAATAAGAAGGAACACAGACAGTTTCGACAACATGGTGAAAGACATTTGGGCTTTGTACTTCCACAATATTTCAAGTGACAATGACCCACACCACGGTTTGTGTCCGAAAGGCGAGACAAGTTGGTGCGGATACCAAAAGGCAAATGCTTAAGGTGAGACTTACAGCCACAAAAATAGTATTCCTGTGGCTGTAATGGAATTTATAAAACCAGTTTTTAAAAGTCTATCTGACAAAGAACTGTTGCGGAAATGTATACACGGCAAGACATAAAATTCAAACGAAAGTGTGAACGCGGTTATTTGGTCTAGGCTACCCAAAACCGGCTTTGTTGGACTGAAAACACTAAATTTCGGAGTGTATGAAGCTGTGTCAGTGTTCAATAGTGGTAATGTAACTAAATGCAAGTTGTTTCAAAAACTGGAGATGAACATTGGAAAGTTTACTGTTCTTAGCATGAAACAAATGGACCAACACCGCATCAAAACATCGGAGCGTAACTCCTTAGATTTCAAAAAGCAAGCGAGGCAAAAGAAAAGACAAGTGAAGAGAAAGCTGGAAGATAAGAAAGAAGACCCTGATGACCCAAGACATGGAGCTGACCAATTTTAGGTACGTTAAACTAAAGTTTTTGCTTACAATTTTATGTATTCATCATTTTTTGCCGTTTCCCGAAAAACAGGTTTTTTAAACTTTGAACGCAGATTCCTCAGGAACTACTGCATTTATTTCAACCATATTTTTACCACAATTCACCAACGTACTAATGCACACTTTAACACAGGGAAATATAGATTTCTCTAATAGTTCAAAAGAAAAATAATTAAATAGTTTTTTAAATTTAAAAAAATGTATTATAATATTAAAAATTTTAATAAAATATATTAATAGATATTCTTTTAAATCCATGTGTTAAAAGTGTACTTTAACATGTCTAGAATCCCTGGTAAAAATTTGGTTTAATTATCGTTAATGGTGTTTGAGAAAGCTGTGCTCAAAACATGCAAAATTAACATGGGAAAGATACAACATTCGTGCTCCTCTTAAATAAATCAGTATCAGTTTAATACACATCCTAAAGTGGCCCTAATGTAGCCATAGTGGAATTTAAATATATTTCTCTAGTTGTAAGACAGTTATATACCTATTATATAATATATGCCTTATAGTCCGTGTTAAGTGTATCAATTTAGAGAAAATTTATCTGGGAAATATATTATCCTTCTATATTTTCGCACTCGATATTCTCCCATTTTAACTTCCAACAAAGCTAGTATGGCTTTATGTATGACGGTTTTATTTCTTAGGAAAAATTTCTCTACTTATTTCAGGAAATCCCAAAATTACTATTTTGTTCTTTGCAAGTTGGCTCTCGGTTGTTAGATTATAACGGATTTTAAAACTTTCAAGTCGTTTGGTAAAGTTTACTCAGCAGCCACATTGAAAATCATAAATTTAGAAAGGTAGTGAAAATTCCTGCATAATAACATATAATGAATCTGGTTACTACAGTTCATAAACCAAAGACAAAATTTGTGACATGAGGGCATCCCAGGTAACTAGCCAGATTTGGATTATTTCTTAATTGTTTCGTAATAAAACCAAACATTCCAAAACTCTCTTATTCTGGATTACAATCCATCCTAATTTGTTAGTTCTTACTAGTTTAGCAAGAACTACAGGTAATATTTACAGGTTTAAGGTTTACAGGTTTAACGTTTATGCAACTACGATAAAAATCAACTAAGTTTGTTAATTCACTTCGAGTTTATGGATCATTAAAACAGCAAGATTTATGCTAATGCTAGTTTTAAGATCAAATATAAATCACGCACCAAGCAGAATATTAAAATATACATAATTTACAATTTTGTAGTGCAACACTAGATCAATATGGTGTGTAGTAAATATATTGTAGGAATCGTTCTACTTAATCTCCTCAATGGAGAATGATGTCCTTAGTAAGGCTTGATAAGATGAATAAATCATTTTATTTTACATAATTCTTAATTAATTATGATTCACAATAGTTATTATTTAATTACAGTATTGAATTTATTTCCATTGGTTGAAATCGAAAAGAAAATTAAAGCCACTTGAAAACACGTCAATTTATTCCTTTTTTAGACTTTTTACCAGCTAAATATACAAAGTTTTTACAATTCTTCTTTAAATGTATATACAACTTATTCTCAGGCAAAAAACAAAATAAATAGTTTCGCTAACTTCCAAAATTAAATTTTTTCTTCTAAGTCTTTATAAATCTTCGTTGAAAACCATAACTAATATTAACTTTACTTATAAAAGATTGCATTGGATTTTCTCGTTCAATAAAAATTAAATATCTGTGAAAATTACAACTAATATTAAATATAAAAAAAATACTCAATAAACCAAAATTACAAGGTCATTTTTCAAAAAGTAAATACCTAAAAAGTTAAAAGATTCAAAAATTATTCTGAATGTCTCCTGAAATGAAACATTAACCAACATTGAACAGTAAATTTTTTACTTTAAACATATAAAATTTTCCATATTCTCAAATTATCAGGAAAACTTTATTTTTACAACACACTGTAAATATAAAATAAAATTATTTAGTGGAATCAGACGGGGACTTACAATTGATGATTACTGGATATGCAACCCAAAACGAGTTGCGCACTTTTTACGAGATATACACATAATTGATTGGTCTATCGTTGAGTTTAGACCATGAGCGAGGCGGTTGTGGGTAGCAGGGAGAGGAAGATGAGATGGTCAGGCACCACAGGCGAACATGATTAAACAAAGAACGAGCAGGTTCGTCCGCTCGGATCAGCCACGGTTTTAACCCAGCGAACGGCCTGCTGACAGACATAGGACACAAGTCGTCCCTTGGCTGCAACAATAAGTGCATGTAAAAACAATTACTCTTTAAACATAATTTGAAAGGTAATACAAATTCCAATCGATATTAAATGGAATTCACAATAATAACAAAATACTTTTAACCAGTTAAAAGATAAATAATAGGATATCAAAGAATAAATCAAATCTCATTTAGCAGTTACAACGGAATATTACTTTCGGAATGATGAAAATGGAATATTACTCCGTCATAAATTTCCTTTTAAATATACTTACTAGAATATATTTTTACTTTGAAACCTCTCTCTCAATGTAAACATCAGCTGTCAAATGTTTGACCGAGAGGCAGAGGGGTGCACTGTTATACTTTCCTCGCCTGTGATGTTTCGTAACTCATTCACATGTACACATGCATACTGACATTCCATTGCTCCCGATTTAAAAATTTTCACATAAGTTATGTAATAATTTCTTTAACAGTGATACATTCCCATTAGTTACTTCCAGCCAATCCTAAAATCGTTAAATCTAGAATTTCTTTACTGAATTTGAAAGAAACTATTTGTGTATGATGTTACCTATATTTCTCGTCTGATATTTTGTTGACATTTTAAATCCGTGGTCCAAATATAACAAATTAAATACCATTTCTCACATCGACTAAAATAATGAACAGTATAATGATAAGACTATTAATATTTTAGATTCAACCTTAAATGAAATTGCATACTTGTTTTTCATTTTTATTTTATTTATTGAATCAAAGATAAACCATTCGTACATATCATGTATATCTAAGTAACAGATGTCATGCCAGGCATTAACAACTAAGAACATAAATACATGCAACTAAATTATTACGTTGCTATATTACTTAATAAATAGGAAAGCAGCGATGCATAATAATCAATACCTACATCCAAATAAATATAAAAATCAATTAATTATAAATAATATAAAAAATATTAAATAACAGGCGAAGTTTAATTTACCACCTAATAAATAACCATTAAAAACTCCCTCTTAAATGATAACTTTACCACCATCCAAATATATAACAAAATAATTCAACTATACATAATAAGAAACAACCAAAGCTCATATCACAATATATAAATTAATATACTTAATAACTGCTCAGTTTATATCGATCTATAATGCACATTAGTTAAATCCATGCAGAGATCTCCGAAACGATTTGCTTGAGAACCCAAAGAACTCAACACCACGAGACAATTTGTTCCCTGTCCTCGTCAGTCTTGGAACACAACTGTGGTGGGCGTAAACGGAGGACATACCACGCCTTCAGAGGATGTTTTGAGACCTCATAACATTTGGAGTTCGAAAATCAATTAGACAGGAGATCCGGGCAGTCAATGAGTCTAATTGTCTTGTGCAGCAGCATGAGATCAGCTATCTCTCTTCTTTCAAGAAGGGGCATCCCCAGGGGAATCCGGAGACAATCGACCGGTACATAAAGGTGTTGGAAGCCAAGTTGCACCCCAATTAACCTTATGACCCTGATCTGTATTTGCTCTAGGAAATTAATATGACCAGTCTGTACAAAAAGCCCACAAGACTTTGTCGCAGCCGTGACTTGTGGGGTTTCCATAACTTAAGGTTGCAATTCAAAACAAATATATCTTATTCGTTAGAATTCTTGAAACCACAAAAGTATTGGCAAATTTATTTATTACTACAGGTATTAGATGAGTGGATTATTAATCTCCAACTGTCTGGGGGGAAGGGCGGCCAATCCTGTTCTACTAAATAAGCAAATTTTGGTAACAGACAGATTAAAAAAACAAGGAAATCATCTATAAGAGGAATGTTTTCTACTATATAGTCGAAACTACATACCCTACATGGCTTTTAACGAAGCACTCATCAATACTAACGTACGACAGTTTAAAAACATTGAAATTCTATATTAAATCAACGTTCCTCTTTACATAAACTGTATTACGCTATTGCAATAAATTTCTAATATGATAAGATTATTAAAAGCAATTCGTCCTTTCAGTAAATTACTAACTATAAAGTAAAAATGTGTCTACTTTTAGTCTTGCCCAATAAACTAAGTACCTACCGACCATAACTATAGTAGATATCGCTAAAAGGAGTTCACTGTTTTAAAATTAAACTCAATAGTACAATACTGGCTAGAATTTTGATACTGTTTCACTTGTATGATGGTTTGAATTATTTATTTAAAAGGAAGTACCCAACAGATAGGTTTCGTAGCTCCGGGACATTGAAATCCTTCATCACTTGTGTAATAGCCGGAACGCCCGTTTCCGGTTTCAAACAATTGACTCTGTATACCCGAGCCTCAAAATGAATTCTCTGGTCTCAATAAATCAACAAAGAAAACTAATCTAATACATTTAAGGTGCAATTAATTTGGTAAGACATTCATGTAGCAGTGATCGTCTGAAAAAATGTTTCTTATGATTAAATACAATAATGTTATACTATATAGTTTATCTATGTATCCATAGATAACATGTATATGAAGTTCACAGTGCGTATGCATTAAAACTAATGGTCTCATTTACGTTCTAAACACAGTACAGTATCCATTGCTATATTTGGCTAAACACAAACAACATATTTTAAAATCATATTTGGCAGACTGATTTATATTCGCTACCAAAATATTCATCAGTTTCCATATTTAGTAATTAAAGAACTCGACGGTCAGTAATATACGTTGCAATTTAATATGTTGCTTTCATCGCTAATAGAATTTGGATAAGAGGCCAAATTTATTTCAAATCTAAATTAAATGATAACTTTTTTAACACATTTAAATAAATGTTATGTTAAATTAAAACTATGTCACTATAATTTTAAAATATGTTGGGATGTTCTGTATATGTATATGTCATTATTTATTTTAAAGTTAGTAAATGTTACACTAAAGATGCCTTAGTGTTGAAACACGAATCTATAATACGAAGTGTTTAAAATAAAATAGATTTTAGTTTCACAATTAGGAAGGTTTTACTTTTTTACAGTTATTGTAGTACGTTTTGCAGAAAATGTTTTAAGTACATTTAATGATGAAAAATATTTTAAATTATAAAATAAAATACTAACTATCGTCCGACGCAAATTTCAAAATAAGTACTGCTAAAATAGCTAAGTATATCCATGAAAATATATCCATATTCAAATTACAAAACTAAACCTGCTATTGTTGAAGGGAAAATATGACTGAGCCTACAAACAGTGAGCTGTGTGCTTTGGGATCTGTTTGAAGTAAGTTTGTGATCAACAGAGCAGCAAACGTTCGACAAACATTGTCGAAACAGTACTTTAGACAAATAATCTGACATTCAGCTTAAATGCAAATAATGAATATCTCAGCGGGCTTTAAATTATTTCTTCTAAATATATTTGTCTTTCAAATTTATTCACATATATTTTAATTTCTAATAATGTTCCTTAAATTTATTTTTAATTTTACTAGTACATAAGTCATTATAATGTTGCTAGGATAAGATTAATATTTGTAAAGATAAGATACGCCCAAGTTAAAGATTTAATTATTAAATTATTGAAAAAATTTTGTTATAGTTAATGTTTATTATGTATTATTTTATTTTTATATAGTTATTGATATAGTTGACAAAATCAAATACTAATAAAAGCAAATAATATTTACATAATATTTTTTTCATAAATTGGTATAGACTGCAGTAACAAATAGCATAGCAATTAGCTCGGTAAACATTATCCATATACTAATGTGCTCTAAAAGCATGTTCGCTGGTTCAGATGATGAAGCTCAAGTAAGGAATAGTATCTGTATCAATTAAAGTTGTTCAGCGAGATAAGGGGCGTTCATTAGTGCACTATTACTTCACCCTTGCAGACAGAAAGCGCTCGATACACATTTAATGAGCATTGTTAACAAACCAGTATTGAATATAATTTGATATTTGAATATAGAGTAATGGACAATATACTATTTTTATTTTGTTATTTATAAAAATAATACTTGTTACATAACATAGAAGACAAAAAATTTAGTTTGGGATTTTTGTACCACCATTAACTCTCTAACTTCCTCCGACTCCTCAAAAGAATTGGTGTAGACATTTAAATGTATTGTAGTTGCCTAAAAATTGAAATATTATGATTAAATACCCATTTTAGGTGATGCTGTGAATGTTAAATAAGATAATCATTCAACACAGTTAGGTTGGTAATAAGCTTGACGAATTAATTTAAGAGATAGTAAGATCTAAAATGTTTTTACTTTACTTATAATATGTAATAATAAATAAGAAATGAGAAGTAGATAATTTCATACATTTTTCAGGGAAGAGAAGTGAAAAACTTAAAGTTGCTATTCCTTGTTAAATGTTAGGACTTGCGAAGTAAAAACAACAACAAAAAGGGTTTTAACCCAGACCAAAATTTGTTCATACAACATTTTTTGCGCCAAAAAATTCTAGTTCAACTGAATCTTAAAGGATCTTATCAAAAGTCCTTGAAGAATTCTCATCAAGAATTAAGTTTAAGTCAAGAGATTTAAAAAATAAGAACTAAATGCTTCACCTGTTAAAAATGGCGAGTCTTTTCTAATATGTCCCCGCATTCTCTATTTTAATTTCTATAGCCACCAACTGTTTTTTCCATTCATTATTACAGAGCGTGAGTTTTATAGATATTAATAGAGGCAGTAAATGATTTGCGATGAGTTTTAAAATTGTACCGAGCGCTGTTATCTATATTACGGGAGATAAGCGCGCTCTTACTTCAATAGCTTATCTGATCCGAGAAAGGTTAGTTCAGTTGTGTCTGTCGATAGTGACCATCATGCCGTTGTTCGACCTTGTGCGAGAAATTAATAACAAAAACAAAGCAGTGGAGTTTTTACAGCGTGAAGGGATTTTACATTATACTCGGGTTTGTGCAATCAATCACGACATGACTCTGAGTTTATCGGACAGAAGTCATCGTTGGAGGTGCAACAAAAGAGATTGCAGGATTGAGATTGGTTTGAGAAAGGGAAGGTGGTTAGAAAACAGTAAGTTACCATTTGAGACAATTTTTTTTTTATTTATTCGAGGTGTAAAAACTTCACAACAACTACATTTTGTTTAGAAGAGCTACACATAACAGCCCGATCAACTACTGATTGGAAAAACTTTATGCGCGAGGTCTGTGTCGACTCACTTTTGAAAAACCCCATGCAAATTGGGGGCCAAAACATGACAGTAGAAATCGACGAATCGTGCTTCTCAAAAAGAAAGAGCAATGTTGGTAGAGTGTATTCTCAGCAATGGGTGTTCGGGGGAATCTGCAGGGAAACAAAACAGTGTTTTATGTATGCTGTTCCAAACCGAACCTGTGAAACCCTTTTGGAGGTTATTCTAGAGTGTGTACTTCCAGAAACGACAATCATGTCCGACTTATGGAGAGCGTACTCAGGTATTGCTGAAATACCAGGTATGAGATTTACTCACTTAAAAGTAAACCATTCTGAAAATTGTGTTGATCCTACAACAGGAGCACACACACAGAGAATCGAATCGCTCTGGGCGTCGGCAAAACGGCGTAATAGGAACGAATGCGGTACAAGTCGCAAATTGCTAGACTCATACTTGTGTGAGTTTCTGTGGAAACATCGCCACCTAAACACAGATTTGTTCGAACAAATCCTGGAGGACATTAAAGTTTCTGGCCACCAGAATAGTATATTATTTTAAACATCTTTCATTACTAATTTGTGTTTTTTCGTACAAATTAATAAACTCGTTTTTCAATTATTTTTGCAAATTATTGTCAAAAACCTAGCTTAACCTAACCTCAATTACCTTTAGAAATTACATTTGTAGCTCTAGTAACGTAATCTAACTTATAGAAATTAAAATAGAGAATGCGGGGACATACTAGAAAAGACCCAAAATGGCGTGTGTTTGGCAAAGAACTACAAAAAGATTCTTAGTTTTTGTTTACATGATATTAGAGGTATTCAATAAATTCAGTTTATTTTAAATGTATTCGTTGTTGTATAGTAAGAAAACTAAAATTATTTAATCAAAATATGTTCCACAGGTAATTTTGCTCTATCTAAAAGTATTCACAAATTGCAGCACCCACATCGAACCAGGTCTCAAGTTACAGCTCTGTTTAGCTCAAGTGTTCGGCTCCACCCTGCAGCAGCGCGACAGGTTCAATGTTTACTGCTCTGTTTATTACAAACTTGAGTCAAACAAAACGACGTCAAATAGCTCTCGTGTTTGTCAAAACCTTTTCCAGTCTTCAATACAACATCGCTTTGAGTAAGCGTTTCAAATGTACTGCAGTCATTTCAACTTGTTAGGAACTCATACTAACAAACATTGGATTATTTTATTCACTATTAAACGCGTATAGTGTGAGTTACCCAAGCGTAAAATAATGCATATATCGGTTGAGGTTATTTACATACAAAGAAGTTTCATTAAACATAGTTGATATGTATATTTTTGTGTCTTTCTTTGCTTTTTTTGTTAATAATTAATAATTCATAACTAGTAAACGTCTTAAGCTAAATGTCCAATACATCCTTTATAAATCTATTTGAATATTGTGTATGTTAGAAGAGGACATGAATTTTAATCATTTTCAGCGATCTTAACAAATAGAACAAAAAATGTCCGAATTTATCTCTTTTTTCTTTTTCTTTACTTTCTTCCTTTTTACATAGGATTTTCTGAAATATACTATCGAAACTTTAAAAAGACCACTATATAATACTATTAAAAAGTATTATCATAACGGCCCATTACCTTATTTATTATTTACCGATTCTTAAATATAACGTAAACCAATGGCAGGTCGGCCCTACACTTTGTAAGCTATAGGACGTAACTTCTTGGTAACTATGTTTAGTTTAATAGCTCGAACCAATATCTTAACATATTATATCAGTTGCAACTAAAACATTTATAAATCAAAATATGATATTGATCTATTCTTTCTGTTTAATCTAAGATGCAGTGTCCTGTTTTGCACTTACTTAGTAGATTATTGATGAGTTTAAAATTTATTGAAAGCATCTTATTTAGTCCAGGTTTCATTTTGTTCAAAACCTTTTTCCCAATAACACAGCATCCTGAGTTACTGCTAGTTTGATCTAAAATAACAGGCTAAAGAAACTTGAAGCGTTTTATGAAATGGCATTTTATACTTATTTAATGTTATAAATCTCAACTAAATGAAACTGATTATATAAATAATCTAAATTGCCTGATCTAAAAAATACAAACTGAACTAAATGAAATTCTTCAGATATAAAGCATGGGTTTCAGGAGCAAAATTTGACATCATACATTTCGTTATGTAGTCCCATTTAGTATACATGGCTATTCTCTTCCCCAGATGTGCAGGGAAGCGCTAGTTACATGAATCTATAACGCGTACAGATTTAGAGCGAGGTAGAAGTTGCCGTCTATTGCAAGTGGACGTGACTTTCAGGTTACGTGTCTTCCTGTAACTGACTACGTGGATATTCTCTTCCCCAGATGCTACGAGAAAGCGCTAGTTACAGAATCTATAACCCATCAAGTTGTACAGCGAGGCCGATGTTGAATGTATTTAAAACAATGAAATTTAAAAAAAGGAGTCAAAAGATTATAATATATTATTATAATATTACCGCTACTTTAAGGATAATTTTGTACAAATTTATTGATACTACTGTTATTATCTTTCTAGTTTAATGTAAAACTTTAAAAAATTTGGAAAATATACCATCTTGAAACCTCCATACAATATGTTTAAATAATTATAAAAAAGTAACTGATTCTTGAAAATGCACCGTTACAAACTGATGTAATAATTATAAATATTTTATGTCTGTTCTAACAAATATTGAATTTTTTAAAATTTTTAAATATAAAGTTACTATAGATTCTTGGAAACTTAAAAATACTTTAACATTTGGTCTTTCAGTTTCAGAATATTAAGACTACAAAAATGTGAAAAATTTCAAACCTTTTATTGAATAGCACTATTTTATCCATGGTTTCAGTAACCATCTCTATTGTTGTTTTGAAGTTATTTTGAAATTGAAGCTATCATAATTACTCATACTGGCGCCATGTTATAGTATATTTTTCACAGTTTAAAAAACTTGAAAGCATCAGATATCAGTGTTCTAAAGTATCCGAGAACTGGAAACTCTGGGCAGTATTGAGCAACGATACTGACAAGCTTAGATATAAACATCCCCTCAGAAATTTTAAATATCCAACGTTTAAGAATATAAGGACAAATCGGTTAAATAACAGATCGAAAGGTTTTAAGATATTGTTTTCAACATATACGTAAATTTAAATCTGGTAAAATCACCTCCACAGATGTTTCCTATTTGAGATGAAAAATTAAGTTTAGGATAACAATGTAAGTTTACGAGGTTTATTGCGAAGTAAAATTTAACTGTCGAAAGATGTAGATATGGTTTCTACTGTCCTACAAGAAGACAAACTGCAAACTTTCAAAAGAGGGCATTTGCCAGAATTGAGTTAAAGCCCATGAGCATCCAGTGGGCACCAGCAAAGTCAAAAGGTTTTAAAGGGTAAAGGTAGATGGCGTTGGATTGCATCACACAATTGGTCATGAATTATACTCACTGTTTCAGGTCTCATGTATAATTCAAACCTAAACCAGGCTCACAGTGAATCAAAATGTACATAAAACTCTATGCATTACATGGGCGACGATTAGAAGTGCGACGATTGTTATAAGTACGTTACTTTGTGTTAAAACTCATCTGCATTGTCAATTACTCATTGACATCGTTTAAAATAATGATTATTTTAATATGTGCTTTTTAAGTACTCCAACATATAAAATAAGTTATACGATGCAATAATATTGTAAATTTATGAGAATGCGACTAAGCATGGCATTGGCACAAAATTTCATTTCTGTATGTCTGCACAATTTATGAAGAACAATCTGAAGTACAGAACTAAATGTTTCATTAAACTTCATTTATATAAGGGAACACTGAGTTCGATTACGGTGAATGCCACTCCATGCGATGTTGCTGAATGTTAATGAAAACTTTTGGTAAACGTTCCATAACGAGAAAATTACAGAATACATATGTTTGTAAAACAACTAAGTACAATCATGTGACATTTTAACACATATTATCAGAATAAAAAGAACAATACATTTTAGATTTTGCGTGTAATCTCTTCAAAGCTTGCTACGCAACACGTGGCGTGATGTACCTTGTTATAATGCCAATAAATGGTATTCAAAGGATCATGTTTATTTCCATAGTTACGGTTATTTATAACTACAAATTATCAAAGTGATATTAATTCCCAACACAACTCATTAAAACTATATTCGTTATTGGTGTACGTTTTTTATTTGGGTTTCAAACTGTATTGTAGATTATCCAGGCACCTATCTAGAATATTTTCATGAGTTGACTGTCAAAAACTGAATACTGTAAAATGTTTTTGAAGGTATATTTTCCTTGTACTATATTGTATTCGTGGATATTTTTGTATAAATTTTATATTTTATATCCTCTTAACATTTTTCTACCTTAAAACGCCCTTGAGAAAATTCAACTTTATAGTAACGTAATACATTTAGAGCTCCAGTACTGTACTTATAAGCGTCAATTTGAAACTACACCTGTGGAGAAGAAAAATGTCATTATATTTCAAACAGTTCTTCCTATTCGACAGTCTAATACATAACCCAAGAACTATTATGTTTTAATAGCTAGCCTCTTTACTTCTTACATTCAGTGTCTTCAGTTTCACGTGCATGATTATCTTTTAACTAAAATTACTTATAAATTAAATTATATTATGGTTGGTTGGTAGATTAATTTTATATTATTATACATTTATTTGCACATTAGTTTTGTATCCTGTGTATACAATACGATATACTAGTATCTCATAGCAATATGTATTATTTTCAAAATTTTATTTCGGCTTAACAAATTATATTGGTTGACAATTCCGGAATTTGCGTAGTAATAACTGATTGGATGTAGAGTAATTAATGAATAACTACATTGATAGATAATTTTATCATATTGCAATTTTAAAATAGCTGAAAGTGCATTGAGACCTTTACGTTTATGTGTTGGGTGAAATAATATTCAGTTTTTAAGGTAAATAACAATAAAGTTGGTGAAGCACGGTATAAAAGCCTTTAAGGTTTACTGAACTGCAATAACAGTGTGGAAGAGGGAACGTGGAAGTAGTTTTCTAAAGTGGTTGGCCAACAAAGCGATTTGGACGCCAACTTTTAATAGACCTGAACTTTCAGCATTTGGGTGCATATTTAATAGTTTTTAGCATAGTGATATATTACTGTACATTACACCGTGACACAGCGCTGCCAACATTTAAAACACAATATTTGTTGCATTTAATAAAAACCTTATGTAGTGAACCGTGACATAAACGGGGCTTCGTAAATACAATTTTTCTTGTTATAAAAACAGTTTTAAATGTTCCCGAATACTTGGTGAACCTTTATATTTTTTTGATGTGCAGCAACTATTAGATAACAGAATTGATTATTAGTGTTTTGAATTTTAAACCTAAAGTTTCCATTTTTTACATTAGTGATGTTAATTCCTGCTTAACAATACCGTTTTAAAATTAATTGCATTTAAGCGCATGTTGAGTTGGGTCTGATACTAATCACTTTTATTCACTTCAAGTCACTTCAAAAGTGATTATATTCACTTTTTAATACAATCTGCCCAAAACATCGTAGATTTCCAATATTTATTTATATGTTTTGCATTTAAAGATAAATATTTTTAAAATTATGATTTCTTTTTTAAATTAATAATTTTCGGTAACATGATCCCTTGCCAAATAATTACTATTTCGTGACTACATGTTTTATGCCGTAATTCCATTAAGCATTTTAAATAGACGCTTTGATATATTAAGTTATACGCGTCAGTAATATACTACAATTAAATCATTTACAATACCTACTACTAAATAACATCACCGTCTAGTCACCAATTTTTAATAATAGGTCTTCAGCAATTACGTACAGTATGTTCTCGACGACGACGGCTATATATCAAAACGCAAGATGTTCATCATCATCGTTCACGTCAGCCAATCCTACCTCTTGGACCATCTCTAAGCGTCTCCTTTCATTCGTCATCCACAATCCTTACTCATTATAGTAACCAGCAATGATCAACTCTCATTATGCCAGAATTAGTGCTGTCATTTGTAGGCCTCTCCTATTTAGGATAATTTTAAGATGTAGTTTCCTTAATACTCTCACCTTTGGGGGTTTTTATTGAGTACGTGTCTTCAACAGATGAGCACTCGTAACTGTAGAGAAAAACGCATGAGATTTCCTTTCGGTCTTCAGAATTAAGTTCTTGCAACATAAAACTAGCTTCTTCTTCATCACTTGTTACCAGAAAAATACCAAAATATTAAAATTTATTATTTAACATAACATATCGGATGAGAGGAACTTTCGCCAATTGATCCAGTGTCTTCTCTGGCATAGACCTGAAGATAGAACTTTATGGAAAATATCTAAATCCACATAAAGGAATTGCAGGAGCATGTCAGTTGTTTTTCAAGAATATTCTTTAGTAAGAAACTTGTTTGAAAGTTTTAATAAAACACGGTAGGAATACGCCAGGCCACGTGTCGCGTAACAGGTTCGCCAAAGTTGCACGAGACAGTTCTAATCTATAACTCATTTAGTTCTAGAGATGTTCTGTGGGCAATACAATACAAAAAATATATTAAAACAAAAACTACGAGATTGCACATGCAACATCATAGAACATATTCTTTTCTATGTATAAATACATTTCCATGAAACATTTAAAGTCTGCGGATAAAACCTTTCTTAAGATATCTAGCCACATCAGACATTCAAATTGTTGTTCATTAAGTTAATTTTTATATAAATGTTCGACTAATAAACAATCCTTTCAGCTAGTGAGAGTAGTACAACGCAATAGTACGCTGAAATAAAACTTTATCACCGCCTTTTATCATCGATTTTCCACTCTACTCTTATTCGTTTTACTCTATGAATAAAATGTCACATACTCAAATTACATATGATTATACGAAGTTTGTTTACAAAATGTATATATTCTGCTATTTTCTTGTTACCACCGTGGTTACTATTAATACCAATGTAAAAATATTCAATGACGCCCAGATAAATCCCATGAAGTGACATGCATGAATATCAAACATTTCAAACTGTTTCCTTTATAGAAATGAAGTTTCATGCAAAATATTATGTATATACGTCATTTCTTTTGTACGGTTATTTAGTTTTACTTCATATAGTACACATTTTCGCAACCCAGTTACTTGCTACTGGTTACTATAAGTTACATCCGATGTTCTTGGAACTAAATAACTTAATTCTGTATTGATAAACTAATTGGCATGCGTATTAATTTTTATCTCGGGAACTTTGTAGTTGCCGAACCTCGCTACCGAAACGACACCTCGCGCGCCTAGTCCGTAAATAAAAATTGATATTTTCGGATCATAAGTTAGCCCTTTCATGCGAGACATCTAATTTTAATGGAATGTAAAGCAAAATTATAATTATATATTGTAAAGTAACTTACCTTGAATGTGTTTTATTTTCCAAATCAACTTGGATAGTATTTGTGGCAATGTTCTGACGAGACCACGTTGTCGTGTTTTAAGTTGTTTCGATAAATGGCTAATACTGTCGCGATTTTGTTTTAGGCGAGTTGCAGTTCGCCATTCGAGCTCACTTCTTGAGTTAAAGCCTAATTAATTCATGTTTTAGACTTCCAGTCTACTAATCTTCCCCTTTTCCGACGACAGCGGCATTGTCGAGCCAAGAATGCTGACGCCCGCATTTTTAAAACAAGTTCATCGTAAAGGGAAGTTAATTTTAAAGTTGGGATAGTTATTAATTTCGAAATTACAATCCATAGAACATTGGAATATTTAGGCCCTTCCCATGGTATCATATTTTAGTTCATTCATACTCTATTTGGCATCAATGTGGCAATGTTTTAATTTATTTTACCAACTAGAAGTGGTGGTTTTATGTTTATTTGCCAATATTAAACATATACGTTAGCTTCGAATTTCGAGTATTCATTACTACGACCTCAGCGGTATCCAACCCCATGTGTATTGTCCATTTGGTACAAGTTTTCGAGATGTCGAGCGGACAGACAGACAGAAAGACATACAGAAATTGTTTTTCTAGCCTCTCGAAAAAGCTTCGCTAAAGTTCAGCCAATAACCTTTGATCAAATCCAGTTACTATAAATAATTAATCTTATTTATTACTAGTACAGTGTGTAACTTAGAGATGTAGTGTTGTGCATACATCTTGAAAGTTCATATCATTGTGTTATTATTATTATACGTGACAAATTGAAAAATGTGTTAATTCCATATTTTTAGGTAATTTAAATAAATAACTTCAACCAATTCAAAACCAACTATAAAAACTTTCTTTTAATGACGAGTTTTTTTTAGTTCAGTTGAACGCAAATTATGATGTATTATTAAGATTTCACTGTGTAACGAGTTTTGTAACGTATAGGACCACACACACTGTGAGTGACTTTGATGGTTTTGAAAAAGTGGATATAAAAATCATCCCTCACATGTAACTTTATTTGCTATGATCTATGTTACCTATTAATCTGTCAACTTGCAATAGTTAATAGAGTATGATTAATCTTGAAAGTGAAGAATGACGACGGAGGAAGTTATCAAATGTTCCAGCAGTAAATGGAACAACGGGTGCACTTGACGGACACTCTGTCTGACTGTCTGTCTGCTCGTATCGCTCAATCAACACATGGTAGCGGCTGCTATATACTGTATGGAAACTCCTCAGGATATCTGTTAGACGTTCAATAGTCGAAATGGGTTCTACTTTATCTATACTGATATTTTTCACACTGTCAACAAATACTTGGCCTTTTAATACCACGTTTAACTATGAATATCAACAGTTTTATAGTAAGTAATACAAGGTAGTTGTACGCCTCACCGCTTCTAGCGGAATAGGTTTAGCTGAGGTTGCATGCAAAATTTCCATTATATAGCTCATTTAGTTCTAAATATCTTAAATGTGGAGAGATAACAAGGCTATTACACAATAAAGAAATTGACACAAAAATAACTTATCATAGAACTCATTTTCGTACAACGAAGTTTCATGCAAAATTTAAAATCTACATACGAAATCTTTCTGAGCATACCTCGCCATATTACACACACACACACACACACACACACACACACACACACACACACACACACACACACACACACACACACGCACACACACACACGCACACACACACACACACACACAAGAAATGTGAGTAATCATGTTGATAAGTGTGAATTTTAGCCTGATCTTGTTATGGAAATATTTATGTGTGATAAAGCTGTGAATCACTTCTAGCAGTTATACTTTATCAAGAAATAGTATAGTTAAAGATGACGTCGGTCCCAGTAGGTAACTAAAATATTAGCTAACTTCATTATATCTCTAGCAGCACAACTACTCATTTTAATAACAGGCCAGGGTGCGCAGTATTTCTTCCACAAACCCAACTTGGAGGCGGAGGAGTGAGGAGTCTCGAAACTGATGATGATAGCCGAGTAGATCAAGATTGTGCGGTGGTGATTTACAGTGGCTGATAATGGTAATTAGTTCCCGTTCACTTGGAATGTTCCACTCCTAATCAGTTTTCTACAGATTGTTTCATCGAACATTTTTTGAGAAACTCTTTAAGATTAAAAGCGAAACCACCAAGTGTGATACCATGAAATATATACAACAAATATTAAATTTCATTAAATTATTCTTTTTATTTGCTTGAAATGATAAAATAATTTACATTTAATGTTAAAAATAAAAATACAAAGGTTTCGTTTTAAGATATTAAAACCTACTTAAAATGTATTAAACTTACAAACCCAAATGTTCTTAAGAAAATTTTTTATTCAGGGTAATGCCTTCGGAACGTTGAAAAAAATAAAAAATCAAGGTCTTGCTCAAATATGTGTGCAGTACTTTAGGATTTTTACGAAGACTGATGTTTTCGTTATACACCATAAAGATGATAAAGAGTTTTAACCCCGAAACCGGTCTTTGTAACATTACCTTCTTTTGTTAAATGTTAATACTTCCTAAAAGTTATCTCATAACAGGACTCTACAGCTATAATCTAAAAATATGTAAGAATTTGTAATAACATATCATAACGTCATCAACTACAGTAGGAGCCACGAATGAGTGCAGCTGGCGGCGACCAATAGACCGGACAAGCCTGTGCGACGTTGCCACACAACACGTTAACTGCCGTCCGACAGGGCGCGCTGCGGTTACAGCGGGGAACAAGTTCGGCAACATCCCTCATCCTCGTTGTCTGCTCCAAGGTCATGAGCCAAACAAACTCCTCCCTTAAAGTACACTTTCTAATGGTCTCTACTATAAATCCTGTCCACCACTCCGTTGAACGGTGTCGAACAACTGACCTTGAATTTCCACATATTAGGCGATGGTCTTGTAACCGTGTCTTTTACGGTTATATACAGTATAACGTCATCACGTTTAGTGATCGCCCTGTATAACTTGAGTGCAGCCCTTACTTATTACAACCAGCTTCGTTCTGATCACCCAAATGTGACTTGCCTCTGTGCATATTGCTGTTTACCGGCAGCTTATCTTATCGTTAACGGGGTGAAAATTTATGATAATCCTGATTTAGGAATCCATTGCAAGTAGTCAACATATGCAATAGAAGTAATGATATTCGATTTCTCCCTAGGTTGAAACCCGTACGTCAAACTGTGCTCTAACACACCACTTCTCCTATAGTACTTACTTTGTCAGCAGGTATCCACCACCACCACTATTAAACCTGAGTTTGGCGTGCAAACAGTTTTTAGTGCGCATCTTTTGTTTAGTGAGCAACTTAAAGGTGACATGAACTTGTGTCTACAATCTCATCAAATTAAAAGCTTAACATATTTACCCTTGAGTAAGTAGAATTTCGTTGTGAGTTATATATACTTATTAGCAAGTACTACGTTTTAAACCAATCCTTGAGCAACTTCAGAGTTTTCAAATATGTATAATTTATAAATACTCGCATAGTTTTATAAATGTTCTGTTATTATCTCCCGAGGAATATAATTCAAAATAGTAAAAAAAAAACAAAATATGAATCACTGTTTGAGAAATGTTGGTCCGAATTTACCTGAAAGAGTAACTGTAACACGAGCAAGGTAAGTTACGGTTTAATATGAAAGAAAGAGTTCAGAAACATTAAACTACAGTTGGGAACAGCTGGTCGTACAATTAATTGTGACTGGAGCACAGATGGTTGCCTTAAAGTTACATTTTAATGCGGTGTTTGTAAAGATGACATTAGACGAACATTAGCATCACATTAACAGTCTTTAGGAATGTCAAAGATCTGGCTTGCACTATTTAGATAATACAATTTTATATATTTACGTCATACGTTATTTTATGTCATGCATGATATCGCAATATGTGGCTGTGTATTGTTGCAGAGTTGTATAAAACTATAAATCAAACCTATAGAATAAATTAACAACAATCTGTTTCGATTGTAAAAAAACTTCATTGTGAACTATCATAGAACATTATGACTATTATGTAAGGAACACGTACATAAAATAAAAACAATTAGTTGATATCATTTGTAAGCCAATTATAGCTGAATCCTCTAGACTTACATTAGGATATATAATACAAACAAACATATTGATAATAATATTTCAATATGAGCAAACTCCTGCGGCACTGATAGGTGTAGGAATTATTTGCTCTTATTATCTCTACCGAGATGCCAACAGCTGTTAATTTAATTATAGTCAATACAAATTACGTAGGAAAAATGTATTAATAATTTAATATTATAAACAATATAATAATTTACATGCAATATCAAACACATATCTGTTGAAATGTACAATATTTACAGTAAGAAATCTCCTGTAAATAATAATTTTAAAAATATCAAACTGGTATTGAAAACGCTTTTGTACTGTTAAGCATAGTTATAATTTACTAATAAGATAAACAAATAATTTACTGTAATTATTATAATCATTAATATTATAAATTAATAAATTTTGTACATTCTTATTGTAAAGCTTTTAGACGTGTATATTAATAATTGTAATTTCAACTTTTAATTGCATTCGTAATGTACAATACATACTAAAACTGGAATATAATTTAAGCTATTTATATTCAAATAGTATAATCTATATCTGTATTTATAGTATCTTTCAAGTCGTACATTGAGACTTTGAGTTCCATAACGATCATTGTGACATCATAAGAAGAGAATGATAACTATGACTAATATCATAAAATTAAAATAACGTTAATTTTTGCTACAGGTCATTAATTTCATGAAAATTGTTTTGACGAATTGGCATCAGAGATTATTTTTTAGGTTTTCATTTTTTATGAATTAAAGGTAGTTAAAACTTTTATATACAAATTATTTTTAAATATACATTTAATATAATGTACCATTTATTATAAAATATGTTTTAAAAATAAGTTTTTAATTTTGAGTATTACACAAGTTTTTTAAATTTAAAAAATGTTAAACCCTCAATAAACCTACCCTTATTACAGATTTCCTGGAAGAATACCACAGCACAAGCTTGGAAAAAATATTTTGCAACTCGTAACGTAATAATTAATTTAACACGTTATTTATTTATTTAAGCACACACTGTTAGAAATGGTTAAGTTTTATGTGCCCCAAAATGTTCAGTGGAAACTACTTTAAATATTATGCATAGCATAACTAAATCTAAAAATCATCTGTACCAACCTAACGTGCCTTTTTGAGACATTTTCAAAATTATTAATAGTGTTATCAAGCTTTCTGAGGTAAAACTATGAGTGGGGTAAAATGAAAAAAAGTGAAACAGGCACTTAGTGTGGTATACATATAGTACGATTGATATGACACTGTATGTAAGATTGACTTAAATGTTCTAAACTGAAGATATTTCAAACACTAGTTCGAGATATCTTACTGCTGAGTAACCCAATTTATATGGTTCCTTTGGTTGTGTCGTTGTTTAAACATACACAGTGGGGAAACAGATGTTTATGTAATATGTATGTTATGGCAAAATAAAATAAAAATTAAACAATATATATGAATGAATGAAAAATGTCGTTATTAAAGAGGCGAAGTTAGGGCTATCAAGCCCTCTCTACCACTCAACCTTATATCGTATACAGTAAATTTACAATAGTCTGATATAATTGTGGTAAACTATTAACTTCTATTTTAACTATAAAATAACAAAATTGCTTAACCTGTAAAAAATGAACTTTAAGTAAAAATATAAATATTGACCTTAAAAGAAATTAACAAGAGTACATCCACCATTTGGGTGTATTTACAAAACCGATGGATTAAACATAAATATCCATTTGTCAAGCAAACATTTAGAGTGCTTAGATTAATTAACAAGCGGTCTAAAACTAAAACTAATCTGTGTTAGAGTAAATGAGAATGTCCTTAGTGTAATTGTACAGACTGAAGTTAATTTATTGCAGTTGTCAGACACAGTAGTACTTATTTATGTTTACGGAAGACCGAATGTATTTATCGCCACTTTTTAGCTGAAACTCATCGTAACCTTTTCTTCGCTATTAAAATATAATAAATACTTAACTGCGTGCGTTACAGTAAGTTTTGAGCTGCAAAAATACGAGTGGAAAGAAGACCAACAAGGGTGATTCTTGAAACTACGACAGTCACAGATGTTTACAATAACAGCTGTTTGAAACAAGTTTCGTGATGTCTTTGTCTTCTCAGATATCTCACAATGCCTTCTGGGGCGAAGGAAATTGCAAAACTTTTCTCAGCCATGCCAACTTCTTGTCATATGACGTTCTTATATTAGCTAGCTTGCAAAACGTTAACAAACAAAGTCTGCGGCAATTAGAAAGCTTGAAGACGTCTACAACAGACATACAAATAAACCTGATTCAAAATACAACGATTTGTTATCTTAATTTGATTTTTTAAAGAGATTTTACGAGAAAGGATATCTGAGTAGTCATAATGAATTGTTTTCAGTTGCATTCGATATTCGATTGTTGTTGTTTCTTTCTATTGTTGAAATGTCATTTAATTGAATACAACTTTAATAAAATACATTATAGTGCACCTCTCTTATTATATCAACTCACATAATTTTACCTAATTTTTATTGCAATTTGAGCAGAGGTTTTCTTAAAAATTATTGGCAAGCGAAAGTTTCTCAAATTTTTATTTCTAAAAAAGTAAATAATCATCCAGTGAATTGATTTAGTAACATGCTAAATTTAGTACATGCTCTGTTAAAAGAAGTGCGATTCTGAAGAACATTCACTGCTAAATATGTATTGTCTTGCCGAATAAATCTATATCCACAAAAGTTCGGATTAGGCCGTTTTACAAACCGTTTATCTTGAATATTATTAGGAAGACTCCTGTCCGCTTCACGAGACGACTTTGGATACCGTACTCGCTTAATTCCTTGCTCCATCATTATAAAGTTGGTTTCTAAATAAAAACTTGTATAATATTATAATATCTTGGGTACTTTTTTTCGTAAGGACTAATTCCTAATGCAATGCTAATGTTACTTTTACTACATTTTTTTAAAGGAGATTTAATTACTTTCACACAATCCAACTTACGTAATAAATTTAGCTACTTAATGAAATATTTATATTTTTAATTTATATAAATCACAACTATTTTTGTAAAGAAACATGTCTTTTAAGTATTGATTTTTCCAACTTGAAAATAAAAAGTAGCTACAGTGCGATATAAAGCTAAATTAAAAAGAATTTTTTGAATATTATTAAAAAGAAAGGTAGGCAACACTACCGGTTCAGACGCAGACAAGAGAATACTGTTACAAAAACTGTCCTTTTCACGACACACAGAGTTACTCTGTCGCAGCATCTTGGCTGCAATATTGTGAAATTCATAATCTCTGTCATTATGCTATCCAGCGAAATAGTTCATGCTAGTAAAAATTTCTAGTTTATTGCTCTTGGTTATTAACTCATATTTAAAAATATTACGATTGTTTATGTACAAACTCGTTTATTCTGTTGCCTTTCCTTTCCATCATGGTTATTCGTAAGATCAATGTAGAAGTTAGTGTTCACTAACTAAGTGCTCATCCAAATTTGATATAATGAAATGTACCATTAGTGATGTCGATGTTGCCATAGAAATGAAGCTTCATGTAAAATTATAAGTTTGTAGATAATTTCGCTTTCAATACTATGCAAACTGTCAGACACGTTGACAGAAATGACATTTTTCAGACCTTAGACTGATAGGCTTCGCTGAAGCTAACATTAACTTACATTGAAAAAATACCTGTATTCGTAACCTAACTCTATTGGGTGTTGTTACGTTAACATTGTTGCATTACATTATTAATTATATTTTAATAATACAATTATATTAAGAATTGCAATAATAATATTGTTATATTAATGCGTATATACATTAAATACTATTTGCGGTATGATTTATATAGAATTTCCTTGATTATAATTCATATAAGTTTCTAGGCTCCAACGTATTGAAGCTGTGAATAATTATTGTAAACGTTACTTTGTTATAAAAGCAATTGTCGCAAAATTGTGTTGTCACCAAATAAATCTAATTATAGAAGCATAAAAAATCATTTACTCCCGAGATAGTAATCATGAAAGTAACTCTCCGACGTAGTTAATAAAGTTTCCCGGAATATATTCCAAGTTAATGCAGTTCAACAGGGAAGTAGCGTTATTAACTAAAGGAGCTGTTACCGTTTAATACCAGCCTCGAGCAACGTTCTCAGTTAATGTTGAATTATTGTAATCAAACCTTCGCGAACATTATAATACCCTAACGCTCGTAGGGTTTGTTCCCTTCGGGTTACAGTTTCTTTTTAAGTTTTAAAAATGAGATTAATTATTGAATGTAGAAGTAAACACTTTTTTAAGAAAACGTGACAAGCCATACTTACTATTACTTTATATCATAACTACTTTGAATCACAGCTCATAAATATTGAAGAGGCTGACGAATGTAGCTAAACACATAACACTTCTCTCCCGTCAACTATAAACGGTACATCACATCACGTGTCACGCAACAGGCTTCGCTGAGACTGCATGCAAAACTTCAAGTATACAGCATTTTCCATTTTCGAGATACCTTGAGGACAGACAATCATGCAGGAAAGAACGTTGTTTTATCCTCCGGCATAAAAAAGAGAAATTGTGCCCGTCTACTGAATGATAGGCTTCAATGACGTACAACACAATTCCATAGTTGGACATTCACACATTCTTGATTATGTGGACATGAAGTTTAAAAACTTCAGATAAAATAGTTTTCAAGGTTTCCTGCGAAAGGTTAGACTGATATGTTACTATGCCACATTTTAAAATGGCATTTGATCGTACTTACAATTTCCTCTTTGGCAACACGTTCATCAAATTTGCGTGTAATTATATTCACCTTACATCTTTACGATGGTTTATGTGTGCAGATGAAACTGTAAGCCAAATTTAAAATTTGTGGGTTATTTCGTTTACGAAATATTGTGCAGATTGACAAACAGCAATGAAGTTCTTGCAACCCCTTAAGTGATTGGGTTCGCTAACGCTCAGTCCTTGGTGAGACCTTGGAACTTTGGCGTTTTCAATGCGGTCACATGAGAATCACAGCAGGCAGGTATGTAGGTACAATAGAAAATTATTTTTTATTGAATTATTGATACTAGCAATCGCAAAAATAACACATTAGTTATAAGTAAACTGCAAATCTTTATACCTAACTCGAACACTCCTAATCACTGTCAACCAACTTATTATTCACTGATAAGTATTGACTTCCACAAAAATGTGAATTTTCAACTGTTTTAATAAATATTAAATTCAATTGCTTACTTTGACCTTGTATTCTTCACACGTAGAGAATACTAAATAATTAAAATACTGCAAAAACCCCATATGTGGCTAATTGTGACTGTGTAATTGTCACTAATAAGTTTTTTTAATAAGTGTTAGTCTATATTTAACAATCAAAACATTAGTATTCGGAAATCAAAAATATTTATGTATAACACGAAAAAACCGTGCACCATCAAGGAGTAGAATGGATCACGTATTATATAGTAATTGGTTACATTGATTTAAACAGTTGCACTGCGATTAAACCTAACGGTGAGGAATAGTGGTGTTGCAGTAGGACGATGTGGTTTTTGTTGCACACGTGGTTTTGTAAGTCAAAGCACCCGTTACTTATTACGTACACACACACACACACACACACACACACACACACAACACACACACACACACACACACACACACACACACACACACACACACACACACACACACACATGTATATTATATACGACAACTGTATGTACTGTGCTGAATATTCTGGCGGTAAACATACTTCACGTACTTATTTACAGAAAAAGGCTGGTAATTTTGCATTATGTTTAAGTATAATGATGGTAAAAATAATAGGAGTAAATTATAATACAATATTTAAAAAGTAGCAAAATTACTTATGTCTTTTACATTAAAGAATCCTTACTGTATATAATGTTTGGACAACTCTACGTAAATTTAATAATTATTACTTAGTTCAATAGTTAACGGCTATTAATCAAGGTATTATCTGCTTACTTTGTACAGTTAAGTTTTCAGACCCCAGTATGAAAAATTAGGTTTTATTCTTTAAATTACCTTTACACGGGCTGTTAATTTAAATACTTTTGTTATATATATATATATATATATATATATATATATATATAAATAAAAGCTCACCATCTGAAACCCGTTAGGCTCTATTTTATATGTTTACGCAATAGATTTGTATTAAAATCGCCGATTAAACACATTATTAATATCGCATGTTTACTTTAGATCAACAGCGAGTCATTGTGTTAAGATACGTCGCACGTTCTGGAAGTCACATTCAAAAGTATTGGCCGACGTGGTATTAAGTCTTGCCGTGATATAAGAGCAGCAAAACTATGTTGTCTATTTTTCCATTTTTATTCTGTTTTTAAAGGCTTCCACTTTAACATTTACTTAAATGGTTTGTTATTACACTGTTTACTGTTAAATTAGTTCAAGCATTCAATTTAAAACGGTTTTATTTATAAAAATATATTATAAACCAGTTAGTTTTTTCTTTCGCATGGAAACTCGTGGTTTCTCTTTTAAAATTGGCAATAAAAAACACTCACGATGGTCATTATTGTCAAGTGAAGGACGAGATACAGATGATTTGTTTTAAGGCTTGTTTATAATTTGACACGAACTAATCACACAGCAAATCAATGGTGTGCAAATGTTGTAACTGTGCAATACTGATTGTCCTAATGTCTTCGTTTGTTTTTAGGAAGTAATTTAGATGTTTGTCAAGAACAGGCTTACAAAATACTGAATCTGATAAACCTATATATTTTCGAGTATCAGACCTTCTGAGAAAACAATCTCCAATGGAAAGAGGCAGTTAAGACGGCAGTTATAGTAAACATTAGATGTCTGGGCACGCGCTCAGTTTACTGTAGACTACTGTTTTCTGTCTAATGTTCTAGATAAAATAACGTTGGTAATTGTAACTCAACTTTCAACGCTATACTAAAATTATACCAGTGAATTTATAACATGTGTTATTAATTTTTAATTTGCCATTGATTTGTGTTATACAGTTTAATTTGAATTCATATTTATGATACAATTTATCATTACTGTTTAAATTTAGTTACGTGTGGTGGATGATTTAAAAGAATAACATAATTTCGATCATATGACATTAAAAGAGGACAGTACATTTCAAAGTCTAGAGTCCTTTTCTCCATTTGTCAAAACGCCTTTATAAGATAATAATATAAAGCATAGCAAATAATTAAACAGTTAAACTTCCATTGTCAAGATAATCCCTGGCGAATTCATTGCCACGATTAGATTAATTTTAAGTGAATGCTTATACTTATGTCAACTTTTTTATTACACCTGAAAAAAGAATGAATTAAAATCCTTGAAATGTAGTTATTCTTTTAGCGATAGGAGTTAAGATTTTTCCATTTTGGAAATCTTTATGTAATTATGTACTTATTTAATGTAACCGATTAGCACTGTATTGGAGAATTAAAATAAAATAAAATAAGTTACTACAATGTTTGTTGGATTAAAATATTACCGTGTTGCAATACAAAGTTTTATACTGTGTCTTATTTGTATTAAGGATACAATATGGTCTATATAAATCGTTTCTGGTAATAATATTACTTATCAGGTAATGATTTTGGATATGTAAGGCTAAACTGCTTGTATTTTTAATTGAATGTAGAACTATAAGATACAGATACGTCTCGGGATTTATAATAAGATGAAACAATTCAGAATTCTGCACGCAGTTTGTCAAGATACCTTCTGGCAGCCTTATATCTTGTGCAGCGGGTTATGGTAATGTAATGTGCGGACACATAAATTAAGTGTACAGTAAATACAGCTAGAAACAGGCTAAGCAACAAGATATCAACAAGTGGGCTTTGTTTCCTTGCTCTTATTAAATATTTGTAATATATCTTTTCCGTTAGTTTTCAACATTCGACAAACGGACCGTTATTTGTACAATATTTTTGTTTTCATTTTAATACGAACTGTATATCACCATTTCTCAGTCTTGGCCCAATACCTTTAGAATTTCTTACTTCTGTTTCTTCCAGGTCGAGTTTTGTACAGACTGTCTAAAAGTACAAGCTTCGCATTTCAGAGTCCAATAACCTTTTGGGGAAATGAAGGCAGGGAAACAATCCAACATGGATACATGTTTACCTTAAAAGGTAAGATTTTATTTAAAAAAAAAATAAAATGGCAATTATATTATAATATGGTTTTTATATATTATAAATTTTATTTGACAGTAATTCCTGCCAACCAGTTCGACAAACCAACCTCCGTTCACACGAGCATATTGTAGAATATGAGTTGAATTATACCAGTATTCAGCACTTACTGCTCAAGCCACAGGTAAAATCCTGTTATAAGCCAACAACAGTACACTCTCATATAAAATTATAAATTTTGGCACACAATTGCTTGTGGACACATGTTTATTATTACAAATTTATTAGTTTTAAAAATTATCCTAATCAAACTGAAAACATGGAGTGCCTTGTGAAATATTACGTACACTAATAAACATATCAATTTCACATAGCATAAACATTTATAGAAAATGAATTAACATAGGAGTACAATAATTTATGGGTTTAACGATAAAAATATAAGAGATATTATATATTGATTTTTTCTAGCTGCTAAGTTGACTGATGTGTTTACTTGAATCTTTTATTTTCCTTTGAAAATACTAATTTTTTTAAATGATTAGCAGTGCACATAGCATTATCAGAACAATTGGTACACCTTAAATTTGCAGTAATACTCACAAATATTATATTAGTACTATTATTATGCATTGTTATTTTATTAGTACAAATGTAAGCTTTTTAATACCGAAAGGAAATAATACCTTTTTTTATTACTATATATATATATATATGTATATATATATAAAACTATTTTAACAAGAATTCATTACATCTGTTCTTTTTATATTCTCTTTTTAATTCGGGCTTATAGATGGCGCTGAGGTATAACTCTTAGTCACTAAAATTCCTTCCTGAAAAATCAAACCCTAAAATTTGAACAAGGTATATTTTGAACCAATATTCAATATTTACTATCACTGGTAAACGAATACAAATATTTCCCAATATTAATTTTATTATTTCAATGCATTTTGGATTCATTGATCGCATTATCAGGACTTCAAAAAAGTCAGATTCGTTGATTGAATCGTTGATTATGAAAGGCGTTGCAATAATAATTAATATTAGAAAACATTTGTATGCATTTTACCAGTGATATAAATTAAACGTTTTAGAATGCTCCAAGATTCTTCATTCAATATAAAATATAATATAATAGTAATAGTCATCAAAACTCATCCCTTATCAATATTAAACATAGTCAGTTAAGATGTATCAGTATACATTTGGTCAATCACAAATAATAAACACTCATGCACTTTTAATGAAAATTAACAATGTAATACTTGTCGATATTATGTCAATATATTTTGCTAAACATTGGCAAACTGACACATTAGACAAACTGAAGCTCGATGAGATGTAGGATGAAAATAAAGACAAGACTTATTTGAAACAAGAAATGGCCCTGGGGAATATAGAACAATAGTACAGCTTTCATCTGGGAAACCCCTCCAGGGTTCGTCTCAGTGACATAGTGGGACTGTGGAATATTTAAAGTCTCTTGTCTTCTTGTTGCTGATATATTTTCCTTTCTAGTTCATTCTATTTCATTGGGCTCAAAATCATATTATGGCGAGTCTTTAACTTTGAAGGACCTTTTGAATGTAATTATTAACCATGCATAGCATTAATTATTTTACAGTTTTACCATGAATAACATCACATATTCTAATAATTCAATGGATTACCTAAACAATGATTACCGTAAATATTATGATCTTTTGAATATCGTATATTCAACTTACGTATTTAAGATTATTCTATTTAATCACGTAACTATTCTTAAAACTGTGTATTTTAATTTTGATATGCACTTTATCAATATTATACAGTGTCATTTTAATATTTGACTTCATAAGGACGTGTTGATAGTTAAAAGTATAAACTGAATACATCGTTAGTTTTATTACTAATCTCAAATTTTTAAACTTACTTTATTCTCTAACATTCGTTCAAGAATCTTCATTCAGGTAATGTTTAGGAGAATGTTCCACTGGTCAGAGCATTGAACCGTCCAAGGAGAGCAATTTGTAGGGTGTTAATAACAGAATAGTAGAATTTATATTATATTATAAATTCAATATATATTTTAGTTAGTTCATTACTTTTAAAGTATTATTTACATTGAAAATAAATGCCAATATACTTTAAATTTTTACTCAACCTACATCAAAACGATACTTACTCTCCATACAGAACAGACACTTGAAATATTTTCGTGACTGACTGTTTTTCACATTTTTTTTAATTCCTCGTCTTAAATGCTCAAAATAAAATAGCCTAATTTCAGAAAATTACTAAGTTTTATTGCAACTTGTATGAAGAATGCAAATACTGTGAAGATTATACTTCTCGGGAACTGTGTTTTTTCATCCACTGTTTCTATGATCTAAGGTTATATTTTCTACATTGTATTTGACATGTTAAATCTATTAAACTGTAATAATTGCACTAATTTGGACTAAATATTTGGTATTAACAAAGAAAATGGATTGCTGTTGACAGTATTACCAACCATTATAGTATAACGAATGCTTTGAATAATTATGACCAAATATCTTTAGCAACACATTTGTTGTGATTTATTGTGTAAACTTTTGTATATTACTTTTGTGAAATATTTCTAAATTGAACAGATAAGAACAAATAACTTTTTAAATAGAATATGAGTATAAAATATTATTTAAAGCACAATAGCGAGATTAAGTGCCGTATGAACATAAGCAGACTACATCTTTAATTTATTCTTATTGTTCTTATTTACTGAGTATGATTTATGAATGCCCTTAATGAAATAAACGTATTCTTATCTGGATACACTTGCGTTTAGCGCCAGTTGACCCTTCCCTCTGTGCAGCGTCCGGAATCTGACACTGCTTTAAATTTGACTCCTGGAATCTTGAGTCATGCTCGTCTGAAGATATCATGACAATTCGGAGACGAAGAAGCTCAAAACGAACTCTCCACATCGCTTTGACATCAGAGACAACTAGACTACAAAATGTAGTGAAATCTAGGTAAAGGTGTATTCTCATTGTCTCATCAGGTGCAAAATTGAGTGCACGTTTTAGACACGATGGTGGGAAGGTCTGATTCAATGTGAATGTTGAGTTTAGATCCAGTTTGCCCTCCTCTCAGTGCAGCATCCGAAATCTGACGATGTGGAGACTTCGTTTCACGTTGAATCAACCCTTTTACCATAGCTAAGTTATGGGTTATTTTATATCAATTATGAATCTTAAAACACTCGAAAAACAAGTATTCTTTGACTTAAATAGTAGATGGATAATTAATTTACATTGTCTTAAGTAGAAAAGGGAAGTAAAGGTAAAAATGTTCCATGTTCCAAAAACGGAATTCGTATTTTGCATCTAAATTCAATAACGATTTTTGTTCGGACAAGGGATTGTTTTGTTAGGAATTGTTATTTTTTTAAATCTCTGACGTATATTAACTATTAAAAAATTACAACCGCAACCCGGAAATTGCAATCTGAATATTTGTTTTAATCGTAAGTATTAGCCAATTCAGGCAATTCTAAATTTTATTTTTTCTAAAGACAAGCTAGGAAAATGTAAAGCACTCTAAAAAAAGGTTATTAAAGTCGATTTGGGATTGTTCATGTATTTGTCAACAAATATCTAATTTAGGCATTTTAGTTCATTTTGGGCTGAAGGTTTTGAAGAAAACACATTAAAAAAGTGTATGTTATGAAATGTTTTAATTGTCTGAGTTTTTGAAAGATTTGCAATTTGAACTTGTTGCTTATGTGTGATAAGTCATTTAAGTTTTAAAATAGTGCCTAATTATTTTAACCTCAATAACTTTTTAGTAGTCAATAAAACTGAGCTATACTACTAAAAACGTGGCTTTTTTGCTGAATCTAAGCAAAGTTTCGTTTAGAAATTCCAATTAATAATAATAATGGAGATACAGTGTTTCGCGTGAAAACGCTGCGTTAGCAATGAGAACTGGAACAATTGCCAGCAGCAATTGCCGCGCCGCGCCGTGTTCCGTTTTGTCTCGTCGTTAAAAACGGAAGTGGAAGCACTAATTACGTTCTGTTAGTTAAAAAGATAAAGTTTATGGAAAGGTAAGATAAGGCTAAGGCATTTGGTTAATGACAAATTCAATTAACCAGAATTGTCGGCTAATTTTGAATTTCCAAAATTATTGAAAAAGTGCATAATTGATAACTTCTCTTTATTTTTTTATTAGCAGTATAACTTTACGTTGTAAAAATAAAACAATTTAACAAGGGAATAAGACGTAAATATTTTTATTGCATTTCAAAGCACGGGATAAATTGTGGAATTTCAAGTCTGAATTAGAAAATATAAAGGACTTTCCTACCTCTGCTATCTCTATATGGAAATTAAAATGGCAAACAATGGTTCTAATAGCCAGGACATTGTCTTTCATGGTGACAGGAAGTCTGGCGTTCGTTTTATCTTAGGCCTACTCTACAATAAATATGACGACAGCTTGTTCACTAAATTTATTTAAATTAAAATAGTATATATTATGATATATTTAGCTAAAAAGAACATATAGCTCATTAAATGTGAAATGGACGTTCAATACCCAGCAATCAGCTGTAAGGTCTCATTATTGATGCAGCGGATACACCCTGAGCCGGCAGTGACAGCCTACCAACTCGAGATTGTTCTCATTGTCATTGATTACGCAGCTCTTCACTGAGCTCTATTAATATTAATTAGAGTTTTATTATACGGTTTATCGCACGAAAATCTAAGAATACTGTTACCTTTTTTTGTGATCTGTCGAGTAAGGACTTTAATGCATAAATTTAGTTTCATTCAATCGTAAATATCTTGCAGATTAGCATTTAGTACAACACATATATTTTGAACTAATTGGTGAATTTTGAACCGGGTCGAGATTTTTAAATCTTTAATACTGGGAGGAATTAAGTTACATATTAGTTAAATGGCGCTAAGATTTTAAATAATTACGTAAAATTTTTTGAAATTTTTCTGATTTTCTCTTTTTTTAAGTTTTTTTATTAATAAATGTTCAAAATTGTATAAAAACTGTATTAAATTTACTCATATAAAACAATTTACGTTCTAAAAACACATCGTTTGGTTTACTATTCGTTATTCATGTTGAATTAAAGAAATAAATAAAAATAAGGTAAATACAATTTTAAAACATTAAAAAACGTATGAAAGATTACGCGTTTAATGTATCGGACGTAAAATGAACTTTCTTATGTATTTTGTTATTATAACTTTGACCATTAGAAACAATGAAAAAGAGATTATGAGGCAATGAACTAAATAATTTTATGACTAAAGTAACTACAGATAAAATAACGTACATCTATATACATCTACGTACATCTTAGAGTAATTTTTATCTAAGATGTACTTACAACTTATGTTTGAAAATAAATCGTGTCCCACATCCTAACCTGAATGATTACTTCACAAAGAACACGCACTGTTGTTTATTTATCGTTCTTTAATCATTCGTAAATGCGAGTATTAAGCCAACGATTCTTTTTTAATTGAGGAGTATTCTCTCCTTATTTTTGAGCACAGATGTAAATAACTCTGGTAAAGTAATAAAATATTTTGCCAAAATTAAACTTTTTCCTGAGTAATGTGTATAGTAACAGTGAGTTTAGACAAAAGAAATTAATAAATAAGGAAATAATAATTGGAATAAATGTAAAGTAAAAATATAAAAATAATGAAATTACTCCCTTATTTCTTAAAACGATTAAATATTAAGTAGTACAACTGGACAAGTGTAATGTTTATCTACTTAAATGTTACTTTCGTCTATAAAATAATTCCCTCCACTTGTATATGTTTCCCAGTATAATTTTCTCTCCGAAAAGTGTAGGAAACTTTTTTGTATTCTTATATAAATTTTCTTTTACTTAGTTTTTAATGGTATATGCAATTAGGACAATTTCATAATGGAATATTTCTTGTAAGGTGTCGAAAAGATGCTGTTGTCTATATAAAGCGTTCTAATTAAAGGTACGTTTAGCCTGCGTCATCCACTCTCTTCTTATTGAAATCCCCGTAAAAAGTCAACACCTTCGTGGAAAGGTGTTCCACCTCACATCTGGAAAGTTCTATTGAAGTGAAATTCGGCCTTACCAATTATTACCAGTTAAAACCTCTTTGATCTCAAGAAACGCCTTAATCAAGATATGAATGATGAATCACTAGAAATATTGAAATCCTTCTGGAAAATGATCGACAGTACAGTTATATGGCTGGGAAGTTTGACCTATACTAAACTGGAAGCATAATTTATATCAGTATTGTGTTTTGATAAGTAATTTGAATCTAATTTATCTATAAATGCTTAGTTTGTGAGATAGTTCTCATATTTGAAACATCTGAGTTTGTAAAACTTACTTTACACAAGTGCTAAAGGTAAAATAGTGTTAGATGTTCCAATAAAACTAAATAACATTTTCGGTAAGTTCCTAAAATATTAAATACAATAATAAAGACACACCACACAAGTGCTTACCTGCATGCTGTTAAGGTTTTGAAATCGAGTTTTCAATAGGTATGGTTTGACAAAGACCAATAAATAACAGGAAATGAAACAAACCAAAATGTGTTCTTTAATACAGTGCTGAAGTAAACAGCCATTACTGTAAGATGTAAAAAACGACTTAGGCTTGCCAACTAAGTTGTAATATTATCATATTATTTCTTTATTCAGAGTTTCATTGTTGTAATGCTTCAAAGTTATAATTACAAAATACAGTTTGGTTGTGTGTTACTAAGCAAATGGAAAGTATAAACTTTTAGTTCATTTTATTTTTTATCGAGCTGCAATATTTAATATTATATTAACTAATGCTATAGTACGTCAAACAAACCCGTGCTTATACCTTAGTTAATACTAAGAAAACGTTGTGCGAAAAATCATGTTCTGCAAGGCATTAATTTTGGGCAATATTATATCCTTCGTAAGTTTTTGTAGAAATACTTCTTTATAGTCAATGGTGCAGGGTCAATAAATTGTTTTGGTGTAAACTACAGGTACCAAGATAAAGTTATTTCATTCAGGATTACGGGCACCATATTTAAAAGTACCAAAGAGTCAATTTAAAAAGTAATGATTTTACTCCTTTTTTAAGTAAAATATAACACAATTTAATCATATTAAATGATTTTAAATGTTTATTTTTTTAAATATTGACAATTGTCGTGATTATGAAGTCGTTTCTTTCGTGGTCAATAGAAATCTCGTTATACGAAACGCTCTACTGCAGCAAAGTCAGAGTAGTTGCTGGGCCAGACGCTTATGCAGTGGCAAGCCGCAAAGCTCGGGCGTAAACCTGTCAACAACAACCACAGCTAACGGCGGTTTATGTAATGGCTCCCATTGTCTCTAATGGACTTGGATCTTACCTGTGGTAAAACGGCCGCTCTCTGTTACCATACGTTCCATAAGTCGAACCCAAGCTGTTCAGTATTATTGTCTACTTTAGAATCTGTCAATAATTTGACGTCAGACACTTTTAACGGTTTTTTCACTTTTCAAGTGATTATTGTGCTATACTATTTACTTACTGTTTGTGATTTACATTTTCTGTATTGGTTGTTCTCTAAAAAGTTTACATTTTTCTTGATTTATTTATATTGGTTTATAATAAAGGTGTAGACTTATTGATCACAAATATGAGTTTTTATGTTACACTCATAACTACGAAGTGTCTAGTAAATTCTAACAATTAACTTTGTTGATTCTCTTCTAACAATATTGCGCTTTCTTATTTAAGGACAGGCCAATACCTTATTGTCCCTGTTTCCCATCCTCTGGTTACTGGTTTATGCGAGGATCTAGCCAAAAAGTAGGCGGGGGGAGTCACTGATAGAATTTGAACCTGCGCTGCCTCTAAGGCTCCCTGGCAGCTTGTTTATCAGCTATCCCAAATGTGAATCATAATTCAATACCATCAACAGGATGCATATTTGGGATGTGCCGTCTTCTATATATTGTTTTAATTTCGTTTGTATGGATTTCACAGTTTCAGTTGCAAGTGAATATTGCAAATCTATTTCTTCTGTAGCCTTCCTTTTATATTTCCTGTGCTGGTGTCCAGTTCCAAACCTTCAGAGGTATACTTTCTTCGTTTATTCTTTTCAGGTAACCGAACAAATTTAACTGTTTATCGTCAGGCAATATAAGAAAAGATACCACAAGTAAACAAATGAATGTAAGCATTAATGTATATCACCTTGAAATTATGTATATCACTATATATAGATCCCTTCGTTACTTATGCTATCCTGTAAATTAATAACCGTGCCGTAGGATAGATCACTGAAACCTGTGATCGACACCTATCTGAAGAGATACAGTAGGATCGAAACAAGGTGTATACGTGATAGAGTAGACTCATCTCTATGCATGGAATGGAAGAAATGGTTCCTAGCCATTACCAATAAGCCAGTCGCCACTCAACGCTTAACGTACTCCCGTAATTCTTAGTCTCTAAAGTTACATTACAGGAAAGAAATACTATTAATTGAAAGAGCGTGTTACATGTAATCAACTTTTATGAGGAAACATTATTTTATAACAGCATACATGCATATTTAATTAATTTAACCACTATTATCAATTTGTTTTTATTTATTGTCTTGAAAGCATAGAGTACAGTTGAGAATAACGATACTTCTTATTTCAACCATTTCTTCCACCGTTTTTGAGCACTAGGTATGAAAATATAAAAATAATAAGATTAAATATCTTAGTAATAATATACTTTTAATTGCAAATTTTAGTAAAATGTTACTTATGCAGTGCTTGGTCAGTGCTATTGTTCAGATATCAAAGAGAAAGTTATTATCAAACTGTTATTGTAAATTTAAAGACTTTAACAAAATCTATCTTAGTTGTATGTAAACTTTTTAATATATTTTTTTGATTGTTACAACAATTGTAACTTTGTAACAACACAACTCAACATTGGAGGCGGAAATATAATTCACACATATCAGAAGTGCTCATACACGTATAAAGCCTGTAAAATTGCGTGCGAACCCGCGGGTAGATGCTAGTTATTTATAGAGGACTTTTTATGTTTATTTCATAAATTTGGAATAATTACATAATGTTAGGTTAAGGCTTGATTAATAATCAACCAATATGATAGTATTACATTGGTTCGCAGGATGAGTGATATTAACACCAGCAGCGACTAAATATTTTGAATATTCGGAGTTTGTACGGGGAGAAGGAGCGAGGGAGAGTGAACATGGGAGATAGGGATAGAGAGCTCAAGAATAAGAGATATAAATGTGTAGAGGAGAAATGAAAGGTAAAGAAAGATGGAAAGAATGTGGACAGAGGGAGTGAGATGAGAGAGATACTGAGATAGAAAAAGAATTTAAGTGGCCAGTATAAAATGTGAAAAGCTAAAACTAACTGTACGAGTATTTTGGTTTGAAACTACAGTAATTCTTTAGACTTAGTCACAAACTTTCCCCATCCAGCTATCGTAAACTTTACTGAATCGTTCTGTAGTTTACTTATGCAGTCTTCATAAAAAGTTTGTTTCCAGCCAACTTTTCAATCATCCGTCATTATCTTCATCAATTTAATAGAGTAATATGATATTTTTCGTAACAAATACTTTTCAAAACGTATATTTGAATTTAATACGAATTAAGACACAAAACATCTTACAATTATAAGAAATATTGTTAATGGGCATAGGAAATAAATTTTGAAACGTCAGTATGGGCACACATGTTGTCATTATCTGTGTGACTCCAAATGCAGTTCTATTTCGTTGAGCTCAGTTACATTATTCACTGACTGTGGGTGATTAACTATACTGTCCATAAATTAAATATTTTCACAATTGTTCAACTAAAATGGAAGTACCAAACAAAATCGAAGTTTGAATATTACTTTATTACTTTGTAAATAAGACATTATAAAAGCAGGTATCGGTTACACCCTTTTTTAATTTTTACACAACTAGTATTTTTAATGTCATGATAATGTATCTGTTATAATAAATAAAAACTTCTTTTCCACTTTATAAAAGAATTATAAACATGGTGTATTATTGTATTTTATCCAGGATAAAAATATTTATTTGAAAACAAGGAGTGTTTCCAAGCTGGTTTGTGAGACATCACTGTTTTTTTGTTTATAGATAAGAAGATGTATAATTTTTAATCTTGCCTTAGGACTCTTAAGCAAATGCAAGTAGTAATTACGTATTCAGGAGACTTTAGAAACTATACGCACTAAGACCTTGTAATGGATACCTAAATTACTATATTGGATTCAATATTTGTAGAGGCTTTGGTGAAAAGAAAATATTATTAATTTTTAATAGTAATACTGATGAGCATATCGTTTAGGTAGATGTGCGTGTGTGGGTACGTTCAATACCACTCTAAAAGTGAAGATACTATTAGTAATTTTAACTCCATCGACTTTATTATTGTTTACATTTTTAGTGTTCACGTCTTACTACACAAAGTAAACGTAAATGTTTGTTTCGTAATTCCTTAAGGTGTGCTTCTGGAAATCATGATTAAAAAAAACTTGTTTGGCCCATTTTGTCTATTAGTTTATATTACAGAAGAAAAATATGTTATTACTCATATTTCAACATTATTTTCATTAAAAAAGACACACATCTTTTATAAGTTATTTTATTTAATCGAAATATCTGGAATATTATGTCATAACAAATATTTCTTTATAGGTTAAAATGACAATGACATCTTTATTTATAAACATATTTACTGTAAAAGTTCCTTATTTTTATAAATATTTTCATTTGTTATAATACGTTTTTATTTATACTCAATGTTTATAAAAAAAGGTTACGTGACAAAAGGTTTTGACAAGCAGGTCATCAGCTAATTTCACTCAGTAGTGTAGGGTTAATGGCTGTTGCTAACCTATACATGAGGGAATACCTTTCTCTACCCTCTTATTAACCTTTTTACCCATTTTGAAAATGTTATTACTCGAAAGCAAACACAAAGATCTTTTTTGGACCAAGTGAAATGAAGGGTTTGTTTAGCTTCTTGTCCTCAAAACAAACCCAAAGTGAACCCACAAATATCCTTCATTGTTGCAGTGTTTATCCAATCAAAGTGATAAAGTGTAAGTTTGGCATCCATTTTAAATTAGTGGTTTTTACGTAAAAACTAGGTTTAACTCAGTAATATAATTATGATCAGGAAATTAGGCTTAATTTGTGGTTTAATAATTTATTTAACTAATCACTAGTAAAATAATGGATGTGGCATTGCGTAATATGATATAAATCCCACTTTGATATAATCGGTTAGTGTGCTTGAAAGTTTTTCCCATTTCGTAATTGAACCCAAAGCTGATACTATCTGTTGGATTTTAGATCAGCTGACCTTTACTTTAGCGTCTAGCAGTACATAAAATAACTTTCACAGCTTCTGTGCTAGAGCTGTAATTTTACATTTGACGAATTCACCATTTCATCCATCGTTCATGGAAGAAGCGGAATTTTTTGTGAGAACATTTAAAAATATTAAATAAGGCTTTGCTCATTACCAAAATAATAATTTATTATACTCTAAATTCAGTTTTTTCATATATTTTTTTATTGCACAACATTGAATCGAGCAAAGGTATTTAACTCCCAGCTGATTGACTTCGTGGACGTCAACAGAAACCTGGCTGCCTTCCATCAGCCAACTGAAAGACTGGAGGTAACAAAAAAATAAATGTAGAAACCAAAGTGATTAATAATCGTGTGTAAAGTTATAGGCAGTATGAAACCACATTACGATCATAGTCTGGGTATTAGTAACATCGTGCTAAAATTGTAACTTTGTACAGTATTATTAATGTGTACTGTAATTGTAATGTTTGAGTTTGTTGTATTATACTCTGAATATTTTAATTGAGGACTGGTTTTACGATACACAGAGAAAATACTCATAACTATTTTAACCATGTTATTTATCAATTCAATACCCGGCTATGACTTATTACCTTCTCTGGCTACTCTAAAAATCCATTATTCCATATTCCACTCCAAAATTAAACGCACGAAGTTGTAACTGATTTGATTATTTTATTGGTCAATGTAAACTGTCATGTTAATAGTGGTAATCTGAGGCCAATCCTTTTGAGTAAAGCAGTTCTGAATAAAATAATTTTAGTTTTTTAACGTAATACAAACAAGTTTGTGTCTAAAAAACGTGTTTAAATGCTTCCATAAAAAGATTGACTTGTAAATACGTTTTTACTATTAACATCACATGTTGACGCTATTTGCTGAAAACGCGGCAACGGGTTAACAACCTGTTAGTTACATATAGCATTCTATAATTGAAAGTAATATCACAAATTAATTACACAATTATAAAAGTTAGATAACTTTCACACGAGTTAACTTACAACTGTCGTAACTTGTGATTACTGATTGTGGACATTATTTATTCTGCATATGACTTAGACACTAAAACAAGTTTTGACGCGTGTTAACTACTGTGTTAGTAATGTTTTAACTACTGCATATCACCGGAGAGTTAGAACACACACTGAGCCATTTGTCATGGTTACCACAGGAGAGTTAGGAATTAAAGTGTACACTTCCTGGCTGTCAGAGTGCAGATGGTGCCAGACTGTCACAGTTTCTGTATCGTGTTCTTTGTTTGTGTAGTGTAAGAAACGTGAGGCAGGTTGTCGTCCTGAGTCCCCTGTCTGATATATGACACTCTTTGGTAACAAATCACTTGAATTTCAAGCTATCTGTCTTGCTGTTTCGATTTGTTTTGCGGCTTGTTTCCAAAACAAACACGTGTTGTGCTCTTGACGTGTTTTTATACATATTACCGAAAGAAGTTGTAAAAAAGCGTTAAAGCTTCGTTAAAGTAACTCAGCTGAAAGTAATTGTAAATCACCATCAACAAAATATTTTTTAAGAAGTACGTTATCAAATTTTAGAAATCTTTTATGCACACAAGTGTGTATCTAATAAAAATAATTAACAATAAATTTATCGACTCTGGTACAGTACTGACCATTATCAGATCGTTGGATGGTTGTTTAGTGGTATATACGAACTGACCTTCAGGTTTATGTAGGAAAATTTATAATTTCTTGTATAGCCACACTTAATTATATATAGATATAAATATTTTATTCTTTGAAGTTAAATTTGAAAACATAAATCTCGAGGTATAAATACAAATCTTCTTAATTTATAGTTCTTAAAGTAGGCATAATGAGTTGATTTTTTTCTTATTTAAAAAGATTTAGCTCTTTACATAGCATGTATTTCTTTAGAAATGTCATCCTAACTATTCTCAAAAATGCCAGACTGTCACTATATACAGCTAAGAAAAGAGTTAAACTTCAATGAATGGTTAAGCTTGGTTAATTAAACAAAAATTGATTGTTTACTACTTGGTAAATATTTTTAACCATAGTAATTGTTATTAATGCGTTTTATTACGTAAATATTTTTATTATAAACCATCTTTATTCTATTTAATTTTAGGGAACGTATTGTTATTTTAACTAATTATATGATTGGACTTTTTAATCGTTGTATTACAGGCTTGTTTTGACTAAAATACACAAGTTAATTCCATTTCATTGCTCTTATGAATTGCTTTCACTAGGTAGATAATTTTTATAAAATTATAAGTTTGCTGGCTTTAAATTATGTTGTTAATTTCATTACATGATCTTGAAAATCATTCTTCTTATTTAGATGTATGTGAAAATAAACGAGTCTTAAATTTTTTGGAACAGTTTCAAGAGATATGTCTTTTTGCAACCGTATAATATTTATGTGTTTTTATATAAAAAAAATTACTTGCCAACAGGAATTATCTAGTTTTGAAGTAATGCATTATAGGGCTCATTTACAATGTTTGTAAATAATTCATTATAACATAGATGCTTATGAATGAATAATAAGGAGAGTACCCTGGGAGATTAGCTGCAAAAACGTACCAAACTCAATGTTGCTTATTGCATGCAAATGTAAAATTGTCAAATATTGACACACATGCAAGATTGATATGACCGTAAAACTCGAGACATCTAGAGGACAGTCTAAACTGAATAATACCGTATACTCGCGATATGAAGAGAACGGCCAGAAGAGCCGTGTTAGTAATTCCCTCTTCAGTAAACTCTGCACTATTAGGATAGAACTTATGGTAACGTAGGCAGCGTGTGAACATTCTCTACGGATGATATCTTTGAAAACTTACATCCAAACCTCATTTATGGTTAGTGTGTAGTAATTTTGTAAAAGTAAATTCGGAACCTTTTAATTGGAACTGAACTGTGATTCTCAGTGAGTTTTCGTGGAGATATTTAGATATTATTAATTATAAATACATAAATGGATAAAGTAAACTTAATTTTAAATTATATTTAAGATAAAGATAAATAGATCAGTTTGTTCTCGACATATCGTGCGTACAAACAGACATAAAAACAGAAATGATATTTGTAATCCCTTCGAGTGATTGGTTAAAACATTCCTATCTATATGTAGGTTCAGTAAATGAATCAAAATATGACACAAGTAGTATATTTTAAAGGTAAGCCTCCCATTATTGAACATTCCCTTAAAACATGTGATTTAATTCCTACAAGTTTTATCCTTTAAACGGAAATTGTTTGTATACATAATAATACACATTTTATTAAAGAAATAAGAAAGTTATATTACTGAATTGTAAAATAGAGAGCGTAAGAGTAGTACATTTTGCTACATTAAACCAAAACTTCGTAAAAGCAGCTAAGGAGGATGGTTTAGTTTTAATTAATTCGGTACAAAGGTTTCTCTCACTTGGACAGCTCTGCCAGGGCTTCTAAACTATGCTGAGTATCCCAACAGAAACTGCGAGGCTATTTGATTAACATACCGGCCCGGCCCAGTTGTAACTGAATATACCATCTCCCAATCAGTAAATATTTGAATATAGATGTTAGTTTGATCATGGCTTCAAGCTCTGAAATTTAAACAAATATGTATTTTTATATTAAAAAGCGTGCACAATTAATTACCAGTCTATTTCAACTGTCCTAATACTGTTTAAGTTTTTAAAATTATTTTAGTTAATAAATATTTTAGTTCTGAAAAATAAATTATGAATATACATTTTGATTTAATAATGGATATGAATCAGTGCATAAAGCATTAAATAATATCTTCTAGAAGTAATATGACACAAATAAATAATTTTTAAACTACTTTTATTTGTCTATAACTGAGAAAACTGGCTTTCCAGAGTTAAAATTAAGAGAGCTAGTTCTTTTTCACAGGTATATCCAATATTATAAAGAATTTATTTTACTTATTCTGGTTATAACATGATTGTTAAATATAAATCCTTGCCTTCTGCACGTTTTACAGATTATTATTAGTTGATAATTTTGTTTCTGACTTTGAAAAAGAAATATAAACATTTCTATATAAACAGAAATTTCTATATAAACTGAAATATTTCTATTTCAGAAATATAAAACAGGTATATATATATACCTTTATTTATTTATTAAATAAATTTTCTCCAATTATAAAATAACTCTAAAAGTAAGTTTTCATTACAATTACATAATTTTTAGTAATAAATATAAACAATTTAATATAATATAAATCCATATGGAACATACTTTTGATTTTAAGTCACATGTACACAAAGAAATAATTATTAAATCATTATATCAAATAAACCTCATTAAATTCTGTCCGAGAATCTTAAAATGAAATTTGAACATAAATATAAATCTTTTAATTATATATATAAAACTATAAATTACATATAATATATTATTATAATATATAAAATATGGATGGAATATATGAAAATATTTCCAATTGTATCTTAGAAATAAAAATTAATCGTAACGTTTGATGATCAGCACTAATCTCGGGATATACATATATCTCTATAGAGAGAGAGTTGAGAGAGAGTTCTAGAGAGAGAGAGAGAGAGATTAGAGTTAAAATGGAGGCTATTGGAAATTATATATATACCACGTGGGATTTGTGCAAAATTTTACATCGGTCTTGTAGATAACTATAAAAGCAACGAGAACATCACAGAACAAACAAAATTAAAAAAAACTGAATACAATCATATGGCATTGTAACATGTGATAAAATCTATGGCAGATATAGTAACACAGGTACCCTAATGAAAATTCGTATGCAACCTGAACGAAGAATACCTTGTTGCTAAGTTTTATTGTACTATTTCTAAGTACACTTAACATTAACGCATTTAACTGATAAGCCCTGGAACATGGTGAGTCCTAATGATGGGATATAAGCAGATAAGGATTGGAAGGAGTTTCGCTCCACCGGATGTTTTCCCGCGGTTCGGGCAAGTTATTTCAATAAAACACGCTTAGACGGAAATAGACGGGAAATGGGACGCAAAGTATTTTCACTTCCGCTCTATCTTTACGGTGAAGGCAGGTGCTAAACTTGGTAAAAATATTGTTTTAGAGATATAACTTGCTGTTGAATTTTCATCACAGGTTTGATAATATATGCATGGTTTTATGTCATTTCATATTTTTATTATACATCTAAGTGAATGTTTACTGTTACCAGTAAATAACGATAAAGATACGATCAATTGGTTGGCTTCCATGACGTTGTGATACAGGATTTCTACAGGGAAATCATAAGAATGAACACTAAAATGCCACAACGACCCGTTCTTCCCGAGTCTACAGTCAGAAAAACAATAACTAACGTAACACCTTTTAAAAGACATTTTGAATCGTTCCATGACTCTTTATTAAGGTTTCCCCCTTATCACGAAAGGCTGTGGTGTTCGAATGTAATGGGCTTCTCAGTCCTACATATTTAAGATTTATTTTGTTCATCGGGATAAGACAAACTCAACTATGGCAAAGAAACTGTATTAGACTGAAAGTAGGTCACACGAGCTGGGAATAAACATTTAATAAGTAAGCCGAGGGCTTTCATTTTGAAAATTGCATGTGAAGCTGCCGTTAACAACTAAAATTAAATAAAGATAGGTACACTTTCTGCATTCTGATTGTAAGTTTGCCATGTTTTCCAAAATATTATTATGCTGTAAGTTTTAAGTTTATTCTAGTAGCTCCTTACACTTTTACGCTTTCTGGTTCTTTTGGCACCAGGAAACGTCTTGTCGGACTCATATTTTTGTTTATCTTCCAGCTAATACACGATCATAAATTATTGGAATCTTTTAATCTCAGGGAGCTTCAAACCCTTTGTAACGTCTGGATCCTTGCAGTTACTATGCCACTATCTGGCCTTGGCACAAACCCTGCCAGGTGGAACTCACGTTTTCTGGTAGTTTGTAGCTCTTATGAGCTTTTCCTGTGTAGAATTTAACAGTTACGGTAGTTTTAGTCCTATAGTAGCTCCTGTATTTTATAAACTATCATCATCGAAGCTGCTGGCATATCTCAGTATATAGTAATCGGCAGCCTCTCAAATCACACTGCCTATGGGGATTTATTATTTGGAATTTAAGTTGGTTTCAGAAGCTCCTATTCCTTAATATTCCCTGGAATTTTAGATGCGTACGGTATATAGAATATCGTAGATTTTCAGAGATCCTAGTCTTTGGAAGTTTTCACTCTCTAAAATGTTATAGAATAAGAGAACTCCTGAACTCTGTGACTTAACGGCCTCTGGACGCTCAATTTACTTGCTTGAGTACTTGACTGTTCTAAATCATATATTCACAAGGCAGCAATATTAGACGTAATGACAACTTTAGTAGAATACACCATCTGTAAATTCAAAATGTCTCCTTTCATCCAAAAAGTACATAAACGTATGTTTATTTTTTTAACCTATGTATAATATTTGTTCGTAATTTTCATATAACGTATTTTTATATAATTCATGTATTTATTATATGTCCAAGATAAAAATGTATAGTAATGTTTTAAATTTGAAGCTGCACCTACTTAAGTCCAAAAGCGTTCTATAAATATATTTTATTGACATTTATTCCATGGGTATTTATGACAATCTTGATTCATCATAATACTCGCAGAATATGAAAAAAACGTTTCTGGTTATGCAACTCTATACTTTTAATTTCAGAATAGAATTCGATAACTTGGTTACAATAAATTTACAATACAATTTTCAACCTAGTGTTAAATTATTTATTTATTTGTTTAAAGTTTATGGATCATATAAAATTCATAAGGGTTACAGTAAGTAACAATTAGGCTTCTGTATCTACCTGTTAATCCCAAAAGCGCCTATAACTACCTTTGTTTGCAATGTATTAGTATAACCTTGCAATTGTTTACTTATTTAGTTATTTACTCTGATGATATTTAATGATTTCGCACAGGATCGTACCGATCACAATTTCCTCTTGCCGTTAGTGCAGGCTACTCTGTGCCAAAATAATTATAACAACCAAATTCAAGCTCAGAAATAAATTTTATTCCGTATATCCATTTAAACTAAGTAGGAGATTTTAATTCTTCACTGGCAAACACCAGTCCTGATAAAACTGTGGTTGATTGTTTTCTGAGAGAAGTGTTAGCTACTAACGTTATTTGTAAACCTATTTAAAAAAGGTAAATACTATTACTTAATAATCTGTTAAAAACTACGTTGGCTATCACATTTCTTGTTGCTGCTGCAAAGTTATCATAAATTCCTCTAAACTTATAATGCGGCCATCTTGACTTGCTAAGAGATTAAAAGTGTAGAAGGACAAATTCGTTGTAAATTACCCTATACTTCAGAAAACCTCTCTGGTTTTACTCTTTAATGCAGCTTGATATAGCAGGTATACAAATCTTACAAGTATTGTAACATCATTAGAAAGCAAAGCAAGGGTAGCAAATTCAGCCAGTGAAGCTAACCACTTTGTGATCATGATATTGTGCGTAGAGATACCACATTGTCATTATTCGCTTATGATACATCTTGCCTTCAATTATCTTGGCAGATGAGGCTGACTGTATTAAACCACAGGCTATGGTCTCAGCTATTGTGCTGCTCCTTGGTTTCGTTTCGTTTATCAACATATGTTAGAATATTAGGGAGTAGAACTTAGATAACTATATCAATATCATTTTAATTGTTATAAGAATGATTAAATAATATATTTACCTCAACATTCAATCTTTTAACATTTAGTGTAATATTACTGATTAATTATTCTATTACGCTAAATTTTCTTATACTAGCTTCAAGTTAATAAACGGTATAATTACCGTTTATTAACACCAGTCAATAATGTTATAAATGTAAGACATACATTTACTCCGTTCTTCTAGTAATAATTGCAATGCGCTAATATTTTAGAAAGGATATTAAATATTATGTTTTAATTCTGGAACCAATTCTAATTCGGAATGGTTACTGGGCAGCAGTATTCACCACAAATTCGTTGTATATTACGGCAAGTCCAAATTATTTGGATAACGATATTTTGAATATTTTATCAAATGAAATTTGAAAGAATCGTAGTACACAACATACTGTGCTTGATCTGTCAGCACTATGCAAAACAGCAATACCTGGTTCAAGTGAAATGGACAGGCAGTCAATCAAGTATAATGGACTTTCGATGTACGACCAAATAGTAATATATACAATTACGATCCACTGCATTTTTCGTCTGACTAAAAATAGTGGCGCTCAATAGTTTCCTAATACCTTTAAAATTTTAAAAACTGTTTTACAGTAAAGTTTTGCTTTTGAAAAGCTTAGACAATTTATATAAATTGAATTTGGTCAGAAATATTAATCGTATATCAGTAAGCAAGTATTGATTTATTTACAGGACAAGAAATAGATTTATTTAAACGTCAAAAGGGAGAAAAAAACATTAGCAATGCTTACTTTAGAAGAACCGGACTGGGTGCCGAAATTCTATGATAATTTATTAAGATTGAAGTTAGCTTCATTGCACCTATTTCTTGCTACAAATATGATGTAATATATTGTATAATGTATTATGTGACAGTAACCAAGTGATAATGTACTGTGTATTCTTGCTTGTACGGGTAGTAAATATTTGATTACAGATTCTAAATAATTTAATTTCTGATTTTTGTGCTCTGGATCTTCACTCGCCATCTTTTAATGAATGTTTTATCCCATATTTCCAATACAATCAAAGTTAAAAGTTATAGATAAAGTGGTGGTATCAATGTGTCCTACACTATTCGCTGATGTTAAGTTTTCCTTTTTATTCCTTTCTATTTAACGTTGAACTGTTCAATAGTATATAACTTTATATTGAAAATACAGTTTTATAATTGTTGTTATGCTAGAACCTACTAGACCCATTGAAATATTTTTACGACGTCGTGTACCACCGGTGAGGTACGGGGTACTTTATGCAACCGTGTCGTGCGCCACCGTTATCTTGCTAGGGTGATACACGTGTCGATAATTTTTAAGGATAGTAATAAAATAGAAAATTACTGTACAATGTTTTTATATTTTCAAAGCTTAGCGTAGCATCTATGGCAACATTACAAACATACTGGGATTTAAAGAAAAACAAAAAACTTTGAAACGATAAAATCACACTTTTATATAAAAAGGTTATTTTTTAACATTTAATAACTTAAAAAATATATAGTAACATTTATTAATGCAAGGGAGACGCATTGAAGGCTCTTGTGGACAGTTTTTGCAATACGTAGTCTTCCTCTTACACTTTTTTCTGTTAACAGCTGTGCCTTCACTTAATTTTAGCAGTTCATAGTAGGGAAGACAACGCTTGCGCACTTCACTTGGTTTGCCCTCACGTCTAACTATATCGTGCTTTTGGACTCGCCTTCTAGCTGAAAGCAAGAACTACTGTAATAACGTAATGTATGATAAATTACGTGATAATTTAAAACTCTCATTACTGAAGTTAGTAATATGAGGTAGATAGGATAGGAGGGAATATAAGAACTGAGGAGAAGACAAGTTATACAAGTTCTATAAACCATATGTAAGAAACTTATCATAAATAATATAGTTTATAAAGTATGCATTAATCAGTAGCGGAGAAATTGGAAAATGTAATTATTACCTGGAAAATGAGGCTATTACGGAGCAACTATTAGCATCATCTTCTGGTTCTACTCTCTTGATTGCAACCAGCTTCTTTGACGATTTTGGTCCCGAATTTCAGAAAGTCCCACTAATTTTTTTTTTCTTTTCGATTAGAACTTTTATACACCCTTTTGTTGACTTGTGTTGACCGCAATGTGCTGTAAGTAAGAGCTGAGTTGGTCAGAGACATATAATCCTGTTTTAGCCGCATTATATGCCAAAACACATTTAGGTTTTATCATAGGAGTGCCTTTTCTGTTGTTTTATTCCAGAATTCACCAACTCATCACTATCTTTATTGATAGTTGTAATCATTAACTCCGTTTAATTGTATCTCCAACTGATCACTTTAACATTTTTCCTGTTTAGTTTTCGCTACAACTTTACTTTACACTCAATTAGAAAATAGAGACAGGTTTATTTCCTAGTTTGGTAAGTTTTATTAGTTTTGTATTTTTCTGGGAGGAATACAATTAATTATATTATTATTATTATTTCATATTTCAAATATCGTTGCATGTTTATTACTCATTCTGAATATCCTAAAACTCCAAAAGCAAGTCCAAATATACTTTTAGGGCTATGTGCAATGAGGGGTTTTTCAGATTCGTATCATAAGAGAATTGAAAAAACTGCCATGACGCAAGTTTTATTGTTATTGGTTGTCTTGTGGTTTTACGGCTGTAAGGACGAATATTTATTGGAGATCACAATCAGGCTTGTACTTTAGTTTTTTTTAATATCTATTTTCTTCAGGGTTTGCTGACTAATTCTTATAGGCGTGCCTCATAAACACCGCCACATCAATACTGCACAGTACTTATTACGGCAATTTCAGATTGTTGTTGTAGATAAATCAATTTCTTGATTTAAGAAATCTAGAACATTATTTATATAAGAGACTATAAATTACGTTTCTGTCGAATTACATACAATTCTAATTTTAAAAACGTTAATAATTTTACTTCACATATTAATAACACAATTTATAAAGTGCGTGTTACTCACAGACTCTAAACATAAGTTGAACATAATAAATCGACATAAAAGAATATCGAAGGATCCGAGAGAACGTAATAAAAGACTCACGTACCAATCATAGTGTCACGTGATGCGTCACTGTGTCACATGATGTGTTACTGTGTCACTTGATGAAATTTCGTATGATTGTACTCACCTTTGCTTACAAGATTTTTGTCCTGCGACTTTCTTGTTCATTTATTTTTACGTTTCCTTTTGGCCTTTTAGCATAAATATTAGTAGACTTTTTCCATGGAAACAAGTCTCTGCGGCCTTCGAAGTATCGAGAGGTCTTGCTCGGATAGATGAAGACACGAATTCCCCTAATAAAACGAGATCATGCTAAAACGAGGAGTATGATAAAATATAATATTTAGATTCTCCAATAAATAAATGTTAAATTATGGTTTATTATTTGAATAAGTTTGAATAGGACTTTGTAGTAAATACATCTTATAAAAAGTATATATTATACTAATCCAAAAGAACCATCACATTAGATACTGTCTTGTTTTATAATGTACGAAAATGTTAAATAATCCTGGACTGTACACGCTGCGCAGTGGACTCACCTGGGATTGGACGTCTCAAGGTGCCCCAAGCAAACAGCGGTGGTGAGGGGTGAGGGGTGCAGTTTTGATGATGAACTCGCGGTTAATGGTGGAGAAGTAATCTGAGGCCGTTCTCAGACAAAAGCGTCGTCTTGCAGAGATATGGCTGAATGGAGTCGTGATTATTTTTCAAATGCAAGGTCCCTTGCTATTTTAGTCTCATTCAGGATGAGTCTTTTGTTATTAAATCCTGAGGGAAGAATTTACATCTTGAACTGTGTCTTATACGTATTAGCACTCATATACATCTAATCTGGTTTTATGTACATGCTGTGGCATTTGTAACCACTAAGTGTTGGTTATAAATATTTAGGAAAGCAATGGCAGATTGTATTGTTAACTAATTATTGTTGAATCAGATTTTCTTTTTATTTTTATAACTATAAAGGTGCAGTTCTATTAACCTATCTGCGCCATTCTTTGACACATGTTAGTAGGAAAACTGAATTATATATATAAAATACATAAGTAGATTAATTTAATTGCGTTCTTTGAATTAGCAAAAATGACTAATATAAAAAATGGACCATTTAAAATTGTTTCTGAGGGTTTTATATTTTTAGGACAAGACTATCATGAATTTTGTAAAAAGATATATAAATAAATTGTTTATGTACACATTACGCCATAATATACAAAATTAAATGAATTCCTGTAACGTCTTTAATAGTATTCATGATATTATCAGGAATTCCAGCTGTATGTTTTTTCGTAGCAGTAAAATTCGCAATGAATGCTTTACCTTCATGTACTGAATAAGAATATTCTATAAACATTCTGCATATTTGAAGAAAAACGTTTAAATTTAACTACATATCATGTTTAATTACACATTTATGCATTAGAATATATTTTTTTAAATAAACATTGAATCACAAAAAGTACTTGCTCCGCCGGGACTCGAACCCGGATCTCTCACTTGCCGGGTGAATGTGCTACATTTACACCACAGAGCCCTTACTTTTTACGATTCAATTATATTGTATTTGGCCGTATCTGCCACATATGCGTTTAAATAACTAAACTAACATATGATCGGAAGACCAAATACCTGTCAAATAAATTATTAATTTATTGACAGTTGACATATTGATAAAAATAATGCATTAGAATATACAAATACAATTAATATATTTGACATTATGTGTAGTTAGAGTATGTTTAGCTGCATTAGGGCTTTTTTGTATTTATAGTCTTGGTGCAAATAAATTAATAAACTAGGCTTGGCGTCTTGGAAATCGCCGCATTATGACAAATGAAAAGCGTTATTATTCCCTCTCTACCATAGTGCGTGAGTATTTAACCCCTCTTGCGTAATTCGGCAATACTAAAACCGTACTGAGTCCCGATTCCCGTTGTTAACTCGTTGGTAGTATTAGTACCGTACAGAGTCCCGATTCCCGTTGTTAACTCGTTGGCAGTATTAGTACCGTACAGAGTCCCGATTCCCGTTGTTAACTGGTTGGCAGTATTAGTACCTTACAGAGTCCCGATTCCCGTTGTTAACTCGTTGGCAGTATTAGTACCGTACAGAGTCCCGATTCCCGTTGTTAACTGGTTGGCAGTATTAGTACCTTACAGAGTCCTGATTCACGTTGTTAACTCGTTTGCAGGAGTAGTGCGGTTCTGAGACTATTGTCTCCGCCTTCCACCAATTTCCGTCCTTGAAGTCCGTGATCGTTGTAATGACAAGAAAGTGGTCGTAAATGGCCCGTTTTCCATGGATACCGGACGACTCCCTGGAGGCCCTACACGAGCTGGAGGTGCCGCTCCTGTGAGCCAGGCAAAGAGCTACAACAACGTCGGTGAGTTGGCGTCATTTTACCCTTCTTCCCTCTCAATAGTCTTTAAACCATGCATAAGAAACCGATCTGATCTCTATTTTTTTCTAATTATTGAAAATTATAATCTCATTCTACATTTATTATAGAAACCTATTTCAAATTATGAAAATCCTATATCTTCTTAGACTTTAATGTTTTATTATGACAAAAACAGATTAATTATGATATTTATTATATTAACTATACATTGTACATGAGGATAGATGTTTATGAATGAACCTCATATCGTTCGATGTCCTAAGTATGTCTTCCAACTATTTTTGTAACCATAATGTCCTTTATTACCCTTTGTTTTGATGTATGGGACATTGTTTTATATACATTGAGATTACACTCAAAATATAAAAAAATTCCAATAAATTGGAGTTTTATATAAAAATAATATCACAAAATACTCGTATAGTGATTTTAATGGCCATGTATTGATCTATATTTGTTAGAACTTCGTCGGTATAGAATTTATAATAATTAATAGTACTATTACTAACATTTTTACTAAAACAAGCTCTCAAGTACACCTCTTTTGTAGGAAAAAAATATTTTTCAGTATTATCATCCAGTTAGTTACAAGGAATAATGTTTTAATAAATTAAAATGTATCTTTTACAAGAACCTGTCTATTGAGGACACAACTGCACCGAGTTTCGACTCTCGATAACCTCGATTATTCTACCGTAACACTGTCACAGACCTCCCCCGTGTGCTGTTATAGGAATGGTGCGGTATATTGACATTATTGCTGCTGTACAACCATTTGTTATCAATTTATTCACCCCAACGGTCATAATAAAGATTTACATTTTCTGGTTTGCTGTTGTATTCCAACCTTAATTACCACCCTGCATAAAAATCCCTATACATCAATAAAAGTGTTTCAATTTCGTTTGTTTTTGGATAAATTTAGATACTTTGAATCCATAAGTAGCCGTAAATTAAATAAGAGTAAAGTTAATATTAAAAATACGAATGATATGACTTATTTCGCTTTTTATTAAACATGTGGGTTTTCTCAACAAGTCACAATGACATTAAATATCTGAACATGATTGAGACTAAATTATTTTTTAAATGTAAAAACAAGCCGTACAATTAATAAGAATTGTATTCATCATTCGTATCTCCTATCTACTAATTATGTTATATATTGTGTCGATTAGATAATGAATTAGTCATTCCTTGGATGGAAGACCGCATGAATCTTGTGAAAGTAAGAATCCTGTTCGAAGAGTACAATGAATGCTATTTAGACTAATTACTAAAATAAAGAATTAAATCAGCTCGGAGGGCTATTGAATACTGTTTATAAGATTACATTTTAAAGATAACAACAAATGAAACAAATGTGAAATTCTATAGGGAGAAAATGGGTAGAATAGAGGAATGATGCCTCTCACCGAAGTCGTATTCACCTGTCACACGCACAGCACGGCACGGCTGAGATGTCTCATCCTCCCACAAGACTCCCCTGAGGTCGACAATCTGTCTGTGGCACGTTTGTAGTTTCAGACAGATTTAGAGTATAAACAAAGTTCACCAAAAGTCACTGGCATGGGGGGAAACCAATAGCTAAACGGGAATCAACATCTGACCAAGATCGCAAATGATGGACTTCAGACACTATAAAGCGGGTAAGATGGGTTTTTTTTGTTTGCTATAGAGATAGTTGCATCGTACTGTTACTTTAATACACGTATGTCCGGCACAGCGAATAACGAGACACCCTACACAGAGAAACATTTTGGAATGATGCCTGGGGCAGTGACGCGAGCAGGGACGCCAGCGATCTGCTTTTGTCACGTGATCTAGAATCTAGAAGGCCAAATTAAATTGCCTCGGCCAATGGGCAGCAACCACCCGATTCCACGTCATCGTCTACAGTCAGTACAGTACAGGTCATTAAGTATTATAGATAAATAATACAAATATAAACCAAATCAGTCCAACATTGAAACCATATCTTATATCAATCAATCAATCAATCAATTCTTTATTGTCATTAAACAACATACAACATTGTAATAGACATTGTCAAATAGGTACATAAAATATACTCTATGCTAAAAATATAAATATAAAGGCCTACATAAAACATATAAAATATTAGACTAGAATGGTAGGCTATGTATTGTTAAAACTTAAGGTCACTCATGTCAGCAGTTTCCCAGTCCTCAACACAATAAAAGGCTTTAATTTTTAACCAATTTTGTAAAACTTTTTTAAAATTATGTACAGCAACATTCCTAGCGGCTAATGGAAACTTATTAAACAGTTTGACCCCAATGTAACCATAACTGTGTTGTGTTTTACTTAGTCTAACATATTTACAATCAATTAGGCCCTTATTTCTAGTGTTATGCTCATGGCAACTACCTCTTAGGTTATATTCATCCAAATGTTCTTTAACATAGATCAGACATTGGAGAATATACATTGAGGGAACAGTAAGTATGCCTAGCTCTGTAAAATGTGATCTACAGCTATCCAGAAAGCCAATACCTGAAACACATCTGATTGCTCGCTTTTGCCATTTAAAAACCTCCTTTGCACCAGAGGCGTTTCCCCACAGGATTAGGCCATACAATATGTGCGAGTGGAAAAAGGCATACTATGCATTTATGACTAAACTGTCATTTGTGTACTGTTTTAGCTTACTTAGTAGGAAAACTACTCTAGATAAGCGAGTACACAAGTTACTTGTGTGATGACGCCAGCCCAATTTACAGTCTAATGTAATTCCTAACAATTTCACAGTCTTATCATCTAAGTTACATAAACTAAATACAATTTCCTCCGTTTTACTACTATTTACAGACAATTGATTGGCACAGAACCATAGGTTAGATCTCTCAACCATATAGTTTTTAACAATACAGTTAGTTTCAGAATTAGCGCTTGAAGTTAACAGTGTCGTGTCATCTGCATATAAAATACATTTATCAGGGATAAAAGCAGGTAGATCATTGACAAATATCACAAACGGAAAAGGGCCTAGGACAGAGCCCTGAGGTACCCCACTTAAAACTCTTAAAACATTAGATTTTTCTTCAGAAATGTTTACAAATTGATATCTATCAGTCAGATATGTCTCCATTAACAATAATTCTTTTCCCTTAATGTTATAAGATTGTAGTTTTTTAATAAGAACATTATGAGGAACAGCATCAAAAGCTTTACTTAGGTCTAATAGCACAGCAGATGTTTCTTTTTTGGCCTCAAAACCACTCAATACATGTGATACAACATCTTCCACAGCCTTAAGAGTAGAAAGGTTTTTCCTAAACCCATATTGAGATGGGGATAACATTTTGTTGGCTTCAAAATAACACTCTAGTTGACTTTTTATTGCACTTTCAATCACCTTAGATATTACAGGAATGAGCGAAATAGGTCAATAGCTATTAGCATCCTGCCTATCACCTTTCTTATAAACTGGTACTGTAACTGTTATTTTTAAACACTTAGGGTAGGTACCTTCATGTAGAACCCAATTAATCAGGAAAGTTAGAGGATCTACTATGCTAGAAACAATCTTTTTTAGAACAAAATTAGACATACCATAGACATCCTGAGCTTTAGAATTACTTAAACTATTTACAATGTTATCAACTATATTACATGATCTACAGTAACTTCTTTCATTTTAAAAACATTTGGAGGAGGTGCATTCCATGTTGACAATAATATATCAATAGGATCAGAGACATTATCATGACTTGTAGTACTGTTAACATTAGGCCTACTTCCTACATTTATAAAATGAGTATTCAAAGCATTGACAGAAATATGTATAGGCCTATCATACTTATTTGTTGAATTAGACAGCCTTCCACACTCAGAGTTAATGATATACCAAGCTGCTTTACATTTATTTGTAGCATTCATAATATAGTTTTAATTTGCCTGTTTTTTTGCTATCTTAACTTGAGACCTGTAAATTTGCTTTAACCTCAAGTAACTGATTTTGTAGTTAGGATTAACAAGGGACTTATTGTAATAGATTAACATTATTGATCTAATATGTTTCAACTCAACAGTATACCATTTCTTATCTACACTATGAGACATTACTCCAGTTACCGGTACATCATTAGGCTGCGTAGGCTTAGTTTTAATTGGACAGCAAATATAAAAATAGTATTTTAAAGTTTCCATGAAACAATCAAATGCATCTTCAACCAAATTGTAAGGTAAAGCGAGGAGAGATTGCGCACAATTCAAAATATCTAAATAAAACGAAAATTTTTAGTTGAATATACAATTTTTTTAGTGTTATATTTACATTGTATGGTTGTCTATTCTCTGTAATTTTTCCAGAATTTATATTATGTTAATAACGAAATAATAAAAAAAATCGTAAAATGTGTTTTTGCGCAATCTCTCCTCGTAGGGTAGGTGAGTTTGCGCACATGGGTAGGAGAGATTGTTTATGGGAATAACTACTGCAATTCACACTTTAAACATATTTAATTAATGTAAACTAATGAAACCTTCAAACTTGATGTAAGAAATTGAAAAATTAAACATTTTAACTTGGGCACATTTTAAAAACATTATTACATAATAGAGCATTAAAATCATTTTTTTTGACGTTTTTCACGGCGTCCACAGTCAATGCACTTTCCTTCATAAATTGTACAGCTCTCGTGCATCCATCTTCCACAGACCATGCACTTGATCCAGTCAGATGTCGAAGTAGTCTCCTGATATAGTTCAAGACACTCTGTACACTCATCATCTTCATTATCGCTGACATGATCGGAAAGAAGTTCAATGTCTGCGTCATCTTCCTCAGATGTAGAAGATTGCTCAAACATCAACCGTTTCTTTGTTTTAAGTCCTTTTTTTTGTATCTTGCAAGATTTTGGTTGTTCTTTCCATGCAGGTTTCTTATTTTCATCTGGTCGCTTTTTCTTGTTTGATGCTAACTCTTTTTTTATCTTGATTTTGGTTATGTTATTTGGATCTGTAACATTCATGGCACTTTGCTTCCTTTTTGATTTTGAAGGCTCCAAACTTTTAGGAATCGGTGAAAGTTTTTGTAAAACTTTTGTTGGAGTTTCTACAGATGCGGCTGAACATTGTCTTGAGGTTGATGGTTGACAGATTGGAGGGATTAAATGATTTGATTGAGATGATTGGATTGAAATAGGTGGTTCAGTGTTTTCAGATACTGGATTATTAACTGATGTCAAGGTTGGTTGGAGTGTTGTGGGATCAGGAACAATCTGGTTTACATCTTGGTCACAATGTAAAAGATATGCATAGTCTGGTATCACATCAATATTTAGAGGATGGATTCCTGTGGCACGAAACGCAGCAACTCCAAGTTGAACAGTGGCAGCACGAGGCCAAGATAAATTCAATAGATGGCCAAAATCGTCCCTTGAAATTTTGCCAGTACCACAACGAGATGTGACTAATTTGTTACAAGCATCTTTAAAATAAGTTTTCAAAGGCTTGAATACTACACGATCTAGGGGTTGTAGGTAGTGTGTAGTATGACTAGGCAGACATAAGATAATGATGTCATTATCATAAGCCTTTTGCAACATATTGGGACAGTTCATGTGTGAGGCATGGCCATCTAAAATTAGCAAATGCTTTCCAGGAGACTTTCTTGGGATGAAGTGTTCAGAAATCCATTCCATGAACAGTTCACTATTTATGTACGCACTTTCTCTTCTCATTTTTAAAACAGTTCCAGGGGGAGCATCTTTGATATATTGTGGTTTAGCGTAAACTCCCTTAAAAATACAAAAAGGTGGTAGGAACTGTCCCTCTGCATTGCAGCAGGCCATAATAGTTACAGTTTCTCCCTTTTCAGCACTTGTAACGACGTGAACGTCTTTGCTTCCTTTTTGGGCAATAACTTTTCCAGGCTCATTATTAAGCTGCACTCCTATTTCGTCGCAGTTCCAAATACAGTTGGGCTTATCTAAAAGGTTGTTTTCTTTTAAGGTGGAAGTGAGAAGATTGAAATAACTTTTTACTTCTTCCCTATTCATTCCTTCTGTTCTTGCTCTACTAATGCCTTGAGCTTTTCTCACACTTAAATTAGGATGTCGCCGCATGAATGACGAAAACCAAACTTTTCCAGCGGTTTTATGGTCTTTGTTGAAGGTGTGTTTAATACCCAATGTTTCTGCTAAATTGTAAGCTAACATTCTAACATTCTTTTGTGTAGGTGCAAACCCTACAGATTGAAGTTTTATTATGTGCAAAGCCAATTTTTTCTCGGCTTCCAATCCTAGTTGGCCATCTGGACCCAAATTCCGTTTTGCAAAATCATTCTTCTTCATTCGATGTCTTAATGTAGACTCTGGTATTTTAAACCTCTTGCTTGCTGCTCTTATTGATAATGATCCATTCTTTATTGCTGATACAGCTGATGATAGATCATCTTCTGTCCAGGATCCTTTGTTTGTTTTCCTCTTGTACACGTTAGGCATGTTAGCCTGTAAAAAATAAATAAATAATAGTCATCTTGGTAAATAATATGTTTTAATTTTTTTTTTAAGTTGTTTTATTAATGGTAATATGCAATTCATATTAATAAAATAAATAAAGATTCATAATATACATTTAATGAATTTCTAACGAATATGTAGATTCACAAATAGTTAATATTAATTATGAAATCCATGCGCAATGTCTCCTACCATTACATTAAATGGAATAAATGCGCAATCTCTCCTCAACATGAAATGCGCGTACTGTCCTAAATCGGTAGGAGAGATTGCGCAGGCTTAAACTAAGATGGCCGAAGCGAGATTTGACCAACCACTATCTGTACAGTTTGCCTATGTCATTACCTCTCTAGAAAAAATGGTAAATACCGAATAATGTATCGTAGCATCGTACTGATTAAATTTCATGCATCCTGCAGACAAAATTCAGCCACTTACCTTTGAAATGAAAGTTGTAGGTTTAATATATATCACTAATAAACAGACTTAGCGTCTTGAACTTTTGACAGAACACTCAACTAATGAAGCGGATCGAGGCACTGAGGGACGCTGCGCGCGCACCCAACTCCAACCAGCTGGAACAAAGAGGGCGCAATCTCTCCTACCGCGCAATCTCTCCTCGCTTTACCTTAAGGCAATAGCAAATCTAACCAATTAATATTATTGAGCATGATCTTAAAACTATTTACAGTGGAATCATTCAGTAGCCTAAAAGATTTATTCTTACTATTCAGTCCCTTTGCACTGTCAGTACCAGTACCACCATGATGCCTAGTATTAGGCTTAATACTTAATAGTAATCCCAAATGATCTGATAGATGAGGCTGTGTTACCTTACAGTCTACATCTTCATAGTGAAAATTAGTAATTATATTATCCAAACAAGAGTTATGTCTGTTAGGCTCAAAATTTAAACAAAAAAAGTCACAAGACCTTAGCCTATCTAAGAAACCTCTAATCTTAAGATCACTGTTACTAGGGTTAATATTAATGTCTCCAGCAATTACAACTTTGCTGTTTTTGTACTTATAAGACTTATTAATAAATAAAATACATTTTTTAAGTTTGTCAGTAAAAATATTTATGTCAGAGTTTGGGGCACGGTACACTGCAACCACAATCAGATTAAGGTCTGGGAATGCCACCGCCGCAGCTTCAAATTGTTGCTCCTCACATAACTCCTTGACATTAATACAAATAAAATCAAAAGTAAAGTTAGTTGCCACATAAATGGATACTCCTCCATGTTTCATGAAATATCTGGTAAAACTTGTATCCTGAAGGAACATAAAAATTTAACTCTTCCTGTGAGCACCAATGTTCGTTTAGGCAAAGCATGTCACATTGAATATTCTGCAGAAAGATCTCTAATTCAAGCAATTTATTTTTAACAGACTGAGTGTTCAAATGATATAAAGAAACATCACTTAAGTTAGGCGTAGGCCTACTTTTAGTTGCGTCAAGTTGGTTATTTGTATTGTAATTTGATCCTGCATTAGCTTTAGGCACTAAGTGAAAACCCGTCTCTAGTCTTTCTGGGGGGATCTTCGTTTTGCTCCAAAAAATAACTATTAGGCTTGTCAGATAAAGTAGTCACTGAATTTAAAGCTTTAGTGTTTAAAGATGAATGATGCTTGTTTAAATAATTAGGTCTAAGTCTAAATCTTGACACAAAGACTTCATTAGGCCAAAAACTATGCGAGTAGACATCATTTAGTATAGTTAAGGGTAGGCCTACCTTGAATGACGAATACTGGTCAGGATATTTCGGGGTTAGTTTTTCAACTACATAATCCTATGTAGTTGAAAAACTAATGAACAGTTGAAAAACTATTATACTAATGAAACAGAGTTTAAATATCATACATCTCATTTGTATCTTCTCCTTTATGGTTCAAATGGTGCTATTGGTAATGATTCAGAAGTAAGGCAAGATTCCCTTGGTTTTTCCTTCAAACTTAAAAATGTTTAGGGATATAGTAAGTTAATTGTTAATATCGTTGTCTACTTGCCCGTAATATTGCCAAATCTATGTTTTAAACTCATATTGAAAAATAAAGCATTAATTAACCTCTAAGAATGTGTAATATATTTAATATTATATTACATTCGTGATGCGGACATTGATCAACATTGTCGGTAGACAAAATTGATAAACAATACGACAATAAACTCAACATTTGTGAACGATAGCAATGTGTAATACCCATATCATATGGTATTAATAAAGAATATACAAAAAAGCGATCCGTTAACTAGTTCAAGTTATCTAATTCCATTAAATTGATTTTTCAACTTATCAGCTGATAAATAATTCATTCCTCGATGAATATAATGATAGAACGATTGTAACAACTATAACTGGATAATTATAATGGATATAAAATATTTAATAACTTTATTGTCTATCTTACTGAATTAACTATCATAATCAGATGACCTCCACTGTGGATCAGCTTGCTACAGTCGTGTCGGGGTAAGGCCACAGCTGACTGTGCCAGTGCTGAGTAGATACGTGATTGTTGTACTTTTGCTCTCTCTGGACTTTCTTGTAAGATTTTACTTGTACCAAGGAGCGACCCGATTTAAATACAATATTCATATTTATTCCACATCAGAATACAAATAAATAACAAAGTAATAAAATCGTTTACGATTAAGAATATTTAAATTTAATCACTTTTTTTAAAACAAAAGGTAGGTTATCAAAGTTAAAGTTACTTCCATGTCAGTAAAACAAGTTCCTTCTGAATTTCAAATTTTTCTACAATATAAAACGTTCAAAAGGATAAAAATCATAAACGGTAATCCTTGTATTTTTTGATTGAGTCTACGTTTGTAGTATTTTGAACAAGGAAGAACCTAAGAAAGATATTTACATACTTATACTCTTTTTACATAGTACGGTGTATTTCGAATTACCGTAATATATGTCTTTATTTGATGGTCTATCCAAACATTAATATAGATAATAAAATGTGCCTGTTTATTGTTTGCTTAACATTATAGGAATTAAAATCATACAGTTTTCCAAAAGAAATATATAAAATAAATATAGCTTATATGTTAAATTTCATCATTAGCGGTGGTTTCAAGGTGTTTAATATCAAGGTTTGAGTACCATTGTCAACAGTAATAGTGCATTTCAATGGCTTACAACCCTTAGACGGGCAGTGTAAAAATGCATTTTGTGCCACTTTATTAAAGCCTGTGGTGTGCTTTCAATAACGTCACATAAATACAAATATGTAAAAACTGTGTTTTTGGATAGCCGAAAAACTTAAATGTAACATAGAGAGTACTCATACATACTTCCATGTTTTGGATTATAGCTTGTTTCAATGTTGAGAGGTGTGCTCTTGCGCGTGTGAGTGGAGCCACTGGCGGCGAGGCGTCGTCACCCTGATAGTATACGAGTAAATGAACTATTATAACGAGATTATCCCGTTCCACACTAATACTGTGTAGTATGATTGTTAATCGCACAGCCCTTTCATCCAAGTTATAATGTTTAAACAATTTCAATTTAATCCAAACTTACTTACATTTTAGACAACACCGTTGCAAATAATCGAGACCGTTAAAACTGATGCAGTACAAAATATATGCATAGAGATTCTCTGCAGTACGTCGTAAGGTACATTAACCCCTAAGTACACTCCATCGCAACTGGACCATTAGGAATGTATATCAAGAGACGAGTGAAATATTTCACAATCGTGCTATTGGAGAATACATGTTTAGTTTAATTTTGGGGTATAATAAAAAAAGATAAATCAAAGTTCTTTCTTAAAATAAATAAGAAAAACGTCGATATTGTAGTCAACAGAATTTAAAAAGGTTTGGGGAATAATATATAATTACGTTAATCAATGACAAATTATCTTTAATATTACAATAAATATGAAATACTTCTAGAATACCTTGTTTTGTAAATGATTTAAGTGAGAGTTGATCTTTATTATATCTTTGGTGTAAATTGAAATAATACAACAGTTCTCCTTGAATTACATTTCCAACACCTAAGCAGAGATGTCTCTGTTGAGTTTCAGGGACTATTGTGTAGCTACCTACCGTTGTGTTGCCGCCTACTATATGTTTGGAACACCTCATGCTAATGACGAGTTTCAAAGGATAGTGTTATGCCGATTTTTGTAATTTAAGCCTAGCACTATTGCTAAAATATCATCCTGTATTTTTATAAGAATGTATTGTAAACATTTTAACCATTATTGGGACATTCTTCTAATAGTTGCATAAAAGTTAAATTGTGTGACAAAGGTATACATATACATAAAATAATAAAAATAAAGACACTTACGTATGCTGTAAAGAAGATGCTGAAGTGCAGTGGAAAAGTCAAGCGGAGAAACTATAAACCAACGTAATGTTTAGTTCTGCCTATTAAGTATCTGTCCATAAACTGTTATACGTTGACTGCTGTCTTAAGAAAATGTCGTTGGCACATACTGTTGTACTTTTGTGTTCTGTTACTGTTGTTATCAAACTTCGATTAGTTTTTATTAAACATCATAACAACACTGTTGTCACGCAACATCCATTTCTAGAACATTATGGGTAACGGTGATAGCAAGGAGAAAAATACAGAATAGACAAAATAATATTTTGACGGTATCGATACTCCAATTCCTAGTAACTTATCAACACATGTCATGAATTTACTTTGAGGAATTGATTAGTTTCATACAAAACTCGGATATTTTAGCTTAACCTACAATGCCATCTTATAGCAAGCTAACTGTAAAACATTTTTTACTGTTTCATGTTACCTTAAACTACTATTGACAAATATAAAAATGTTTTTGTCCAAAATTTTATGCTAATAAGTAATGTTGTCAAGATGCATCAAAACTAATAAGAAACTAATTAAATAGCGAATGTTTAACTTTAGAGTTAGAATATATCGAATTTGAGAGAATCGCTTAAATATTGAGAATATTACTTACACATTGTATCAAACTCCGACAAGCAAAACGAAGTAACGTATAGCGCTGTAATTTGTTTTATGAGAGGCTAAGTCTTTTGTCATCGTGGTACTTTTGTTGTGTGGTTATTTTTTTCAAATTTTTGTCACATGGCATTGAAAAAAGTATCCTTTGTGTTGTTTGATGCATTTCTTATATGTTGGTTGGTCATAATTACGCTTTATAGAAGGTGAGATTCACGTAACACCGTGATCATGTATCGTCGAAAAGTCAATCTGAGAGTTGTGCTTCTGCGTTTCTTGTTGTGTGGTGATAATTCTACATAAAGCTAATTAGGTTTATTCGACACTGCAAACGTGTGTCGTTCTTAAGTGTTGTGTTATTGCAGTTCTTCTTATGCTGTGTGTTATAATTACACAAAATAAGATGTGTTGGTCTGTTGAGTGTTGAGTTGTGATTCTTTAGTTGTTTAGTCATAATCCTAAGGACTTCAGTAGCATATGCGTTCACACTTGACAGTAAAAATTAAAATCGTTGTAGTAATTTTGCATTTTTTGTTTTATTTTAATTTTTTATGAAACATGAATAAGACATCCGCATGAAAAAGGATTAAAATTTCAGCTGACTGATAATTTAATAAATTCCTTGATCTGAAATATCACAGCCGGGTCGTCACAAAACAACGTTTTATGTTTTGGTAGGCGGATAAAATGGTTTTAATAAAATTTTAATAATTTATTCTTTGCTATCCTAGTTTAAATTTATACAAGAAGTTTAAATATTTATTAAGGTTACAATTGGTATAATAAGAGATTATTGCCATCAGAATAAATGGTTCCTCACCTCTGAAAAATTCAAAATGTTCTAAGTATTTTCCCTAAAAGAATCAGGTTTTGGTGCATACTCCTTTTGAAAATTGGTTTATCGTTCTAAAAATATCTTACACTTTGTGCTGAAAATATCTCTTTTTATCTTGTAGAGATATGGATTAAGAATATACATAAGTAGTGTAGCTACAATTTGGATCAAGGATAGTTAAAAAGGATTATCCATTTTGATAGAGATAATCCATATGTAGTGGTACTGCAATTAGGATGAAGTATAGTGGAAACGTCGTGGTGGAAGGATTTAGAGAGGTATACATTGTGATAGAGATAATCCATAAGTATGCAGCTGAAATTAGGATGAAGTATAGTGGAAACGTTGTGATGGAAGGATCAAGAGAGATATACATTTTGATAGAGATAATCCATAAGTAGTGCTGCTGCAATTAGGATGAAGTATAGTGGAAACGTCGTGATGGAAGGATCTAGAGATATATACGTTGTGATAGAGATAACCCATAAGTAGTGCTGCTGCAATTAGGATGAAGTAGGCTATAGTGGAAACGTCGTGGTGGAAGGATCTAGAGAGATATACATTGTGATAGAGATAATCCATAAGTAGTGCTGCTGCAATTAGGATGAAGTATAGTGGAAACGTCGTGGTGGAAGGGTCTAGAGAGATATACATTGTGATAGAGAGATATACATTGTGATAGAGATAATCCATAAGTAGTGCTGCTGCAATTAGGATGAAGTATAGTGGAAACGTCGTGGTGGAAGGGTCTAGAGAGATATACATTGTGATAGAGATAATCCATACCTAATGGTGCTGTAATTAGGCTCAAGAATAGTGTTTTAAAGATAGGTCAATGCAGATAAAGATAGGTTTTAGTAATGCATGTCCTACAGTACGTTTCGCCTGCCACATTGATTGATATATAATCGCAAACACAAGGTCTAGCCTTGTAATCTCCAAATGCTAATCTGGATAGGAAATCTCGCTCTTTGACACAGTAAACTCTCCTACCTGTGACAACATCATAATCACATTACAGATAACCTAATACAAACATCGTTCTCGATCAAGCTTGTGTGCCGTATGCCTTGTATTAACCCCAGGGTTAATCTTAACTCACGGAAAGTATATTCTTGTCATATACTATAGTTCTAATGTAAAATATAATAAAACCATTCCATTTTCATTTAAAATAGTACTAATAGTTATCAGGAAGATTTCCGGAAAATCTTCCAAAAAGCAATCAAATCCTCCAAACCTAGTTGAATAACATTAATTATTTATTTCATTTATCCTGCACGTATAATTTATATTTGTTTAAAATACCCGTGTGCAAATAAGTAAACAGATGCAGAGATCAAAGATTACAGAGGTCAAATTGTATGTATTTAGTTTTTAATACAATAATGTTACAAATTTCGCCCGGATAATTGATCACATATTTCATATTTCTTTGCAATTATTATTGAGTACGATAAAAACACGCTAAACTCATTTTTTAAGGATAATACTTTATTATTTATACAAACATTTTTTACATTTTGAGAATAGATCTACTACTTTTTATGTTTAAAGCTATAGATAATACGACTCATTGGAAATTTGTTTAATTAGTATTATATGAATTTATACAATTTCTGAAAAATGTTATAAAAGGTCATTGATTGTGGAACTCAACCTAGGGTGTCTTGCACAATAATAAAGTGTGGGTGTCTACACTTACAAAAATACAAAAATATATTACTATTATAAGTTGATCATTCTTTTGATTTCAATAATAAATTCTCAAAAGGATTAAACATTTAATATTATTTTGTAAATTATGATATATACGAATTGTAAATGAGAATCTTATTCATTGACAATAGTTTCATATTAATAAAATAAAATGCTGGTAAGTTTTTGGTACACTTGGTTTTGGAAAGGCGTAGTCCATTCAGAAAACTTACCCGAAGACAGATAAAATAAGATTTACGTGTTGACCATAATACTTCTACCATATTTTAGATAACCTCATATTTCAACATTGTTACAGTAACCACTAAATTGCACAAACAAAATCTTCCAATATAATATGCCATTTATCCATGGGCAGGTTTTAATTATAATGGCTACCATTAAAAATAACGCCTCGCCGTTACTACAACATGATTTTGCACGAGGTAACAGCAAGGTTTTTGATTCTTGTACGAGATTTGTGTAAATGAAGCTTAGATAAGGAATTTATGCTGTTCTTAAGCGTTATGGCCCGGTGTGGTGGGGCAAGTTAGGGTAACTAGATATGGGGATTAATATTATATTTGACCTCATTGACGCCTAGAAGCTACTAGCAAATCAAACTTGAGGTGCCCAAAGAGTCTCTTGAGGTCAAGACCTAGTGCAACACACGAGAGTAAATAGGGAGAGTAAAGGCAAGAATTCCTTTCGATGTCCGCAACTATTCCCCGGAGTTATTGGAGAAAATTTTAATTGGCAGAATTATAAAGGTAAATTGATGAAGAAAAGATATTGATTAGCTAGAACAGAAATGTAACGTAAACTACAGTCCTCCCAAATGTGAGACCAGAGTAAGACCTACCTGATAATGTGCATCACCAAATTTTAATTATTACATCTAATTTTCATACACGTAAAATAATCCACATGCCGTGCCTAGGGGAGCATAGCGCGTGATCTCCGAAAACAACCGAGACGTGTGACCAAAGTCAATATGATCTCGGTGGTATTCCCCATCAAATTGTTCATCCAATTGACTAGGCATGACGAGTCGTTGTATAGTAGTAGTATATTAACGAATTTATTATACTTCTAGGATAGATAGTATACACTATTATGCAGGCAATTACTGTAATAGCAAGACGTTACTGGTTGTCAGTGTCTCGGTCAGTGTTGTAAAAATAGCTATTCAAGGGTGAGGATCAAACATAGTGATTGGTATTTCGCAGAATTATCATTACTTACCGTAGGAGTTCCTACAGCCACAGGAGTTCCTTGTAATTAATTTGTTAGCAGTATGTTTTCTTCAGTATTTGTTTGTTCATAGAATATCTAGTGATACCTCACCATCCAAGTGAGGATAACCCGGTTCAACTTTACGGTTCATACCATTATATTTAAGGCATTTCATAAATGTTAGCTCACTGATTTTTGAGCATAATGCGACGACATAATTTGATGGCATGTGAATATTCTATTTCTCCCAACTAAAGTCAATAACCATCACCGATATTTCAGGACCCTTAATCTCAAAGTAAGGGTGCCTCATAACAGCACCTTCTTACACTCTTATAAATAGAGTTGAGATTTGCGTTCTAGTCATCATCATACATTATTTCTTACTTTTAAATAAATTATTGCTGTACTAAAGTAGGGATACAAAAGATGCTCGGCAAGAAGACAGTTTCAGTGCAGTTTTATTTCAATGCCAATTCGCTGTCTATTCCTTAACTAATCAATTTACTTGATTAAAAAGGCAATTGTTACAAGTTGCCAAGCGAGTTGCAATGCAAGATATTCCACGGACGGGTGTGGCAAGAGGCCAAGACGTTGGTCTCAGTCTGAATCGATCGAATCAACCTTGCTTCGGTCGAAATTGTACTCAGTCATCAAGTTATTCATCCAACTATTTACGACTTCTGAGTAAATATACGAACTTCTTCTCCTTGACAATTCTGTTTGTTTACTCTACCAGTGTAAACAAGTCATTTGCCGCAAACTACAAAAGCACTTTAGTTTATTTTAATCTTAAAACATTGTTATTAATTAAGTTTTATTCTTAGATGACAGTATTATGGACTTAATATTATACGCGTTTTCCCTCACTAAAATACATATGTTTTATGCAAAAGGAAAAAATTTTTCCCGACGTTTATTATCGTTCAGCGATAGAATAAAACGGTAACTTTACCTAATTGACTTGTTCATTACACTAATCAGTAATCCTTAAAAACATTTTAACAAAGGATTTGTAATGTAATTTTAAACATTATGTTCAGTTAAGTCCTGTTTAAAAGAAACTACTTCCGTACCCATTGCAATGTCAATTTTAAAAGCCCGATATTACAAAACAAAATCCTTTTGTTAGAAGGAAATGTTTTCTGCAAAAAATAACTATATTTTCATTCATTGTGATAGCCTCGTGATACAGTTAAGAGTAAAGAATGTCTTACTTTATTAGGCAAAGTCAGCTAAGAAGTCCTCTCTGACAATCTGGGACTAAATGTAGCTCGGAACCACCTCCTACGGCCGGGCAGGTGGGCTACTTGCATGGACAGGATCGCCCAGCGGTCACTCGTCCAAGCTACAGTCACGTTCGACGTTGCTTGACCCGATTATTTTGCGGCTACACTGTACACTGTGCTATTGGCGAAATATTACATAAATGGTAGTAACACTCATCTATACTTGGATATCGGAAAGAAATTGTAATAAACGTATCTATACATTTTAGCTATTAATTGATTAAATGATGGCTAGACTACGTCTGCATATGTTCATTGTTATGAATTACGAGATTAACATCAGTTATTTATTCAATTCAAGAATGAAAATGAATTCCAGTAACATTCACATATTTCAGAAATGTTTGAAATGTAACAATTTTAATGGTTTCCTATGATACTCTTGTTATACAAAAAGAGTAAATCCAAAAATTGCCTGTAATTGCTTGTAGTCTTTATTTTTATGGATTTCCTCCCAAAATTGCATCGCTTTTGTAAGTAGATATTTTATTCACTGATCACTAATCATCTCGATAAATAATCTTGCCTGATTAAGTTAGTTAGTTTTAAGTAATTGTTTTATAAACATGATTTTTTAATACTAGGAAATACATTGTTACATATTGGAATAAATGTCATAGCTTTAATTCTAACCTTATTTCCATATTATTGGAAAATGGAGGCATTAAATCATCTGTAATATACTTGTAAGAATTCAATGGTGCGAACTTTCCAGCAACGTTCTGTTCATGAATGAGAGTTGTGTTTATTGTAAAAGTTAAACTTTACCCTCTGATTAAAAAGTACGCGTTTTTAAATTTTTAGCGAACTGTGTGAGTGATTGGAAAAGGTTCCCTATATCAATCAGACAGGACAACATCAACCATTCACATACTGAAGTCATTGATAAGCCTTGTTTGATTGCCGTAGTCGTGAAGCGGTGCTATTTGTTAGTTATTTTGATTCAATTCATACTAGTTATCAATAAAATTTTATTAAATAAAATAAAGTAATAGTATTAAACTGCAAGTCTATACTAAACCATAATGCGTAATATAAACGGTAACTGTCACTGTACACACTTGTCAAGAAACATTTTATTTACGTAAATAAATATCAGCAACAAATAAAACCACAAAAGCTTCTCACACTCAATCAGAACTAGAAAGTTGATTTAATCCATGTATGGTTGGAGTGTATATAGTAAGTAATAATATATAATATTTGTTTCAGTGCCAATTATTGTATCGTATTTTTCTTGCATGTTTCAACTGTTTCAATGGGAAAAATAAATTGGTGCTTGTGCTTTTAATAGAATCTTACATAAGCAAATGATATAGTTAGTTTTATATAGTAAAAAAATGTGAATTTTCTCATTTCCCTGGCAGAAGCATAGAGGAAACACAATCTTATCCTGGAGAATCAAATTCTCTCTCTTCCTCTCATACATTTTCTACACACAGCAGTATGGGAGGTCATATACCTGCATTCACACATTCAATTTTATAAACACACTATTTTTGCGAAAATTCTTGTAGTTACATGTTACCTACAAAAACGGATAGCTCATTTGTTAACAAAGGCAGAATTATTTGTTTATAATTCAAATATTGATGGTTTTATACGAGGTAAATGTAAGAATTTGCAATTCGTTGCCCTAGAAATATATAGTTCTTACTTTTAAATTAATTTTTCAGGAAAACACACACACACACACACACACACACACACATATATATATATATATATATATATATATATATATTTATATGTATAGCATTATTTATTAGAGTTATTACTGTGTACTGTAATAGATATAAAAAGTTGCATAGAAATCCGTTAAATACAATTACTTTATACTAGAATGTTTTAAACACTATTGCATATTTTCACTGTTTATAACTCACTAATTCTAATAATTTACAAAAGCTATAATTCTTCATAGTTGCAATGAAGATGGCATCTTGTTTGCAGAGTTTTGAGAAATTCACAATAACACAGATGTTACCCTAACATCCGGTGTAGTTTCTATATTGTATCTAAGATTTATCCCCGAATAATGAAACAAAAAGTTTTGAAATTATTATGCTACCCAAAACAGAGAGATATTACACGCTTGTATGTGTTAAGGTTCATGTCAATAAGATTGTCAGTGGTGTCTCTGCTATCGAATATCGCTCAAGGATCAGTGCTCAATGGTGGATGTGACACACTTGTATGTGTTAAGGTTCATGTCAATAAGATTGTCAGTGGTGTCTCTGCTATCGAATATCGCTCGAGGACCAGTGCTCAATGGTGTGAAACGTTTACATCACATCATGTATTATTATATAATGTTACAGAGAGATGTGACACACTTGTATGTGTTAAGGTTCATGTCAATAAGATTGTCAGTGATGTCTCTGCTATCGAATATCGCTCAAGGACCAGTGCTCAATGGTGTGAAACGTTTATATCACGTCGTGTATTATATATAATGTTACAGAGAGATGTGACACACTTGTATGTGTTAAGGTTCATGTCAATAAGATTGTCAGTGATGTCTCTGCTATCGAATATCGCTCAAGGACCAGTGCTCAATGGGGTGAAACGGTTTACATCACGTCGTGTATTATATATAACGTTACAGAGAGATGTGACACACTTGTATGTGTTAAGGTTCATGTCAATAAGATTGTCAGTGATGTCTCTGCTATCGAATATCGCTCAAGGACCAGTGCTCAATGGTGTGAAATGTTTATATCACGTCGTGTATTATATATAATGTTACAGCTGACGTTTGCCTTACTCTATACCGGTGTATAAAAATAACTGTAGTGATATAATTCTGTGAATTTATTGACACTGTAATACAAGTGAATTATATAAACGGTGTGATGACTGAAGAACAACATTAGTTTTAACTTTATTTTAAATTCATATTATTTAAACGTATTAATATTCAGGGCAATTTGAAGTACTTAGTAACTTGAAGTACTAAATGTACTAAGGTAGTCAGTGTCGAGTATATTACGTAAGTGGTTATAAATATAACACGTATTTCTCTTAATTATAGTAACTTTCACACTTAACTTGGAAGAATGATTTGAATATTCAGCATTTAATTGAAGACAATTAGTTTAATTTAACAATATTAACGGTGGAAGGTACAAAGTTAGGCTAATATCCTGGTTAGGGCCCACGTTGGAGAAAGTTCAGTTTCATGTTTCGAAAAATGTACATACCGATCGTGTTGTCGGAGTACAGTTCAGTTATATTGTGTCAACAGTTTCCAATAGATATTTCAGAACTTTTCTAACAAGTGAGGTTTAATATAAAAGATACGACACAGCAAACGGAAAGTAAAACCAACTACGTTCATAACTCCACACAGTATAAAACTTTTGTTATGTGTTTTGTCCACATAGTAATGCATAGCCCAGCTGAATTTCGAATCAATAACAATGATCCACAACGTTAATGGGCTTCAAACATTACATAATAATAAAGTAATAATATAGCACAACGAACTACCTATTTATCTATTTGATTAAAAAAATACACCTCATCAGAAAGACTTTTAATCTTATGTCCGTGAATTAAATATCTAAAATGAGAACATAAAGTAACACTGACAAACAGAGAGGACAGAATACACACAGCTGCACTATGTCTAAAAACTGTTAAAATATTGTTATACTGTGTCAACACTACACCAATCATAAAATTAACCAACTACTAATAAGTGATTAGTAAGAGATTAAATTAATCTGTCAACTATTATTTATATTAACACTATTAATTATGATACATCAATCATAGAAGCACGCATCTATATATTGCATTCCAAATAATTCGCAATCTCACAAGTTGTAATGTATAATACACTGGTTATTAACTTGATATTTACTATTTAATCTGGCGAAATAGAAAACATACATTTTTAACATATTATCGACCTATAGAGTTGAGTGTGATTCACTTTCTTGACTCTAGTCGAGATTTCTTAATTTGTCTTCTATTCACCCCATTATCGGCGAATGAGTTATTCATTCTCAAAGGTATCAGCCAATAGGTAATTTGGGAGTGCCGATGGCCGAGCGGTCTAAGACGTCGGACTTTGAGTCTGAGTTAGAGATAGCGCAGGTGCGAATCCTGTCTGTGACCCTTGCACTTTTTATCAGTACCATTGACCTTGTACTGTATCGACTCTCCCCCTTATTCTGTTTGATAAGATCCTCGCACAGGCCAGTGGCTCATGAGGACGGGCAGAATAAGGCCTAAAAGGGGATCGGCTTCTCCTTTATTAAAAAAAAAAAAATCAATTTACAAATGGATATTCACTCAAAATAGTGTCGACCAATAGGTGCCTGTTTGCACTAGTTGCGGCCAATAAATAGGTCTTTCATTGTCGAGCAATTGATAATCCATTCACGAAAGTGTAATTCAAAAGGTAATCAATTCACAATAGTGTTGATTAGTAATCCATACAGTCTCGCTAGTGTCGGCCAACAGATTATCTATTCACATTAGTGATGGCGAATAAGGCATCTATCCATATTTAGAGATTTGCTGTTAGTGATGTGCCGCTCCTCGACATTTATTAAAGTGACCGATCAGAGTTTTCCTTACATAGTCAATACAGGTATACTGGTAGGTATACACCAGCCCTGGGTTTTTTTTAAAAACTTAAAAAAAAAATTTGAATGTAATTTAATTCATATACCCTTATATATGTATTAGAACGTATACAATTTGTTTACACGTCAAATTGTTAAATTGAAAACCATTTCGTATAGAAATTAAATTAAAATATTTAATTAATACATTCAATTCTATAATATTGCGCCTATAGTATAAACGTGTTTATTATATAAACCAATTAATTTGAACTGAGGTAAACTTAGTATACATAATTGCATGAAGATTAAAACAACCGAGGTAATTCTAATCGGATTGGAACACTACAAACATCGCTACTCTTGGCAAGACGCTACATTATCTGTTCGTTAAGCTGCGTGAGATTGAAACTTCTGTAAACTTCACGTAGCAGCGCACTTCCACCCGACAACTCTGGAACACTACAAATATCGCTACTCTTGGCAAGACGCTACATTATCTGTTCGTTAAGCTGCGTGAGATTGAAACTTCTGTAAACTTCACGTAGCAGCGCACTTCCACCCGACAACTCTGGAACACTACAAATATCGCTACTCTTGGCAAGACGCTACATTATCTGTTCGTTAAGCTGCGTGAGATTGAAACTTCTGTAAACTTCACGTAGCAGCGCACTTCCACCCGACAACTCTGGAACACTACAAACATCGCTACTCTTGGCAAGACGCTACATTATCTGTTCGTTAAGCTGCGTGAGATTGAAACTTCTGTAAACTTCACGTAGCAGCGCACTTCCACCCGACAACTCTGGAACACTACAAACATCGCTACTCTTGGCAAGACGCTACACTATCTGTTCGTTAAGCTGCGTGAGATTGAAACTTCTGTAAACTTCACGTAGCAGCGCACTTCCACCCGACAACTCTGGAACACTACAAATATCGCTACTCTTGGCAAGACGCTACATTATCTGTTCGTTAAGCTGCGTGAGATTGAAACTTCTGTAAACTTCACGTAGCAGCGCACTTCCACCCGACAACTCTGGAACACTACAAACATCGCTACTCTTGGCAAGACGCTACATTATCTGTTCGTTAAGCTGCGTGAGATTGAAACTTCTTTAAACTTCACGTAGCAGCGCACTTCCACCCGACAACTCTGGAACACTACAAATATCGCTACTCTTGGCAAGACGCTACATTATCTGTTCGTTAAGCTGCGTGAGATTGAAACTTCTGTAAACTTCACGTAGCAGCGCACTTCCACCCGACAACTCTGAGACTGTTCCAAGGTATTTACAATCACTCGTGTTGTAAACAGAGACAACTGTAGGAGCCTCACTGTTTGTGTGTCGTACATGCACTACTTCCTTGTACTATCCTGAAAGTGACTTGAGGAACGGTTCTTGGCTGTAGCTTCAGGTCACTCACAGAGTGATTCCAAAAATTGAACAAACACAAATGCACATTTAATCCAGTTGTTTTTGTGACAAACTTTAGTTATGATTCGCTTGTGGGCGGGCTGCAGAAGTGTGAAGGGTCAACAGAGCGCCCAATAATGCAGCCATTTGAGTTCCTCCCGCAGTCCTTTCAGCAGCTTTTCACAATTTCATTAAAGAATAAAACAACCGCGTTTTGTATTCACAGATTTATTTAAATTCAATTTGAGAAAAGTTGATTGAAATTTCTTAAAAAAAAATGTTTAAAGTTATATATGAACAATAGATAACTGTTATGCACTTTATTACTTATTGTACAAATACAAGAAGGGACACACACACACACACACACACACACACACACACACACACACACACACACACACACTTGTATATCACTCACAATGAAGAATTGCAATACTAATGCTATAAACCACAACAATTATTTCACGCATTATCCTCAATCGTTAACACGTTATTTCATAATATTCCATATTGATAGATAATCAGACACATCGCCTGTATACAGAACAAATTTTAAATAAATTTTAATTAAATTTAATTAGGCTCTTGGAATTTACACAAACCTAATATATATTAGACAATTGCAATACTTGCAATGCCATCAATCGTTGAGGAAAGGCTTAAATATACTGGTTTGAATAAACCAACGAACTTTCTAATTTATTTATTAATGAATACATAGTAAAATTAATTACTTTTATGCATCATTTCATGTCAGTGTTCATAGCTCATCGAGTTCGTAATTGAATTTCAGCCTGGTTAATATTAATTCCTATTCCAGTCCTCTACTAGTTTCGTCCTGACGAGATTTAAAAGAGGATTAAAAATCAATTGATTAGATATTTCCTAGTTAACAAATCCGTAGTGTAATTTAATCCTGGAAGAAAAACTAATCTTTCTTGTAAATAAATATATTTTAATACAGACTTTGATGAAGAAACGTCAAAACCATCAATCGACTTTTTAAAAGATAAAATTAATTTACCAATTCAAACGATAATTTGAACGAATTATATTAAATTGCAATTATTTTGTGGATCTACAGCAAAACTGTCTATTTTGGTATTTTACCTGCTCGTAGACGTTTTTCCTGGAGGTGTATTTAAATGAGATGAAATACTTTCTGAAGTGTAGAAGGAATTGATTAGAAAGCATCTATTGTAGTTGGCACAAAAACGTCAGGAGACGTTCGTTTGTGGAAACTTTACTGAACTTAATCGGTTTCGTGGCCGTGAGCGGTTTATTATCAATAGATAATGATGACAGTGAACGAAGTTTGGTCTTTTAGGTCAGGAAACTTGTTTGAAATATAATCAAGTTTGTCATTCCAACTGTTATTAAACTCCCCATTAGGGTACCGTTTTTGGCTACGTTGATATTGAAAGAAAGTAAAAAAAATATTAGATGTGTCCTCAATGTAAAACTCATTATACACGCCTTTTTTCTGTTAAAAATGTAATACGTACGTCCAAAAATACTTAAAACTTAATCTTAACCTAGCTTTTCAAACTAAGATTATTTTCAAACTACTTTTGAGGTAATTGTCCCTCATAATCTACATGACTTTTATAACCTCAAGCTTTCTCTTCAAAGAAAGACTCTATCTAGTATTCAACCTTTTATAATATAATAAGATTTTAAAGATGGAATTTTCCTCCAAAATGGATTCTAAACTATTACAGTGAGCTTTATATATCTGCTTGTAGAATTAGTAATAAAAAAGTTGTTCCTCACATGGTTATAAACTTTTCTTACAAAGCAAATTCCACCAGTTTGAATGATGGGTGAGATAAGACTTGCAGTTCGGGTAACAATTAGCAACCTTCTATAAAGAAACATGATCAAACAGAATGATGACCAGTGAGAAAAACATGATACACCGAAAAAGGACAGGTCTGCCTGAAAAACTTGCAAAACTAAGTAGATATGGGGTTTAAGAATGTATGTGTTTAAACTTAAGCTTTAAAAGCTTTATTCACATTAAAATTCAATTATATTTAGGGAGCTGAGCTCTCTTGTGGGGAGGACTTCATGGTGTACAATTGTAATTAAAGTGATTTGGTTTTAATTTAATGCTTACAAGAAATTAAGTTTGATCAAAATATTTCAGTGAATGGTCCAAGATTATGTTTAATTCTAATATATAATAAAGATAAGAATTTGCTGTTCTAGGATCTGGTCGGTATATTTTACGTAACTCAAAACCGCTTAGAAAATAAATGGATGTTTAGTAATTCATTGAGTTCTGAAGCCAAACCAACATTCACGTTGCTATAATACATGCCACTATAACTATATTACGTATAGAACTCTTGTTTGTTCCACCGTGCTTAGATATCGTGTCTAAAACATGTTGGTGCACTCAATTGTGCACTTGATGAGACAAGGAGAATACTTAGATGAAAAATATTATATATTGTGGGTGACACTGATTTCTAAACGATATACAGTTCATTTTGACATTCTCCGTCGCCGACTATTTTTGTATTTCCTCAAACGAACATATTTCCAGATTACAGGAGTCAAGTCTGTGACAGCGTCGAATTTCAGATGCGGCAGTAAGAGGAATGTGAACTTGAGCTAAACTAAACATTTTTCAACATTGATCTTATGTTGAATGCCATATTTGATGCTAGTTTTATAGGGATTATAACAATAGAATTATGGCGAAACAATGCATTCGTACAAATGGTTACACTAATATTATTTATAAAAGAGGATGGGATATTTGATTAACTTAAAATGTCAAAGTAACTTTTCTGAATTAAATACCAATAATTTCACAGAAATTGAAGGGCAGGCAGCCTATCACATGAGGGCCGCTACGTGTTTCCCAAGTCTCTCTGCAGTGTACGTGCCCAGTTCCAGGTCCATTCCTCTCACCGTTAGTTTAAAAATACATAAAATCAGCCAAAAAGTGTACTAATAGCTGTTTATTAGTCGGTAGAGAACACTTTTTATATAAATGGTGTCTCATTCCATATTTATATGACTTGTTATCTGGTTTCTTAATTTTCCATTAGCTGATCATTTAAATTATTGTGCGACTCGTACTTAATGTTAGATTCTCATGACTTATCTCAACTTTATTATTATTTTTTTAATTAATAGAAAGAATCCAACTTTAGTTACACCGTAGTATTTTTACTAATCGTTCAACAAAACAGCGTTTTAAAGTGTAGGAACAACAAGATAGCACCTCACTTGTATAAAATTATACATTACGGTTACGCAGATAGATCAAATAATAGAAAATATCACTATTAATTTTAAATTAACATGTTAATTATTTCAAAGTTCTGTTTTAATAACTGATACGTTTTGTTGTAAGTTTGCATTTTACAATGTTATGACAACCTAAGTAACTAAGGCGCAAACTTGTAACAAATTTAACATTGATCCACATGTAAATATCACAGGAAATTTTTACACTAAGTGTAATTCGTGCCACAGCGAATTCCATGTCTGAGATATTTACGCTAGAATGTTGTTATGAAATGCCCACTCCGAGCTGAGAAAATCTAACAATGTAGCGTTACTCTTGTCTTTGCGGTGAGCAAGCACAGGAGTAATGGTAACCTTGTACACTTTGGAACTAAATTGGTTGTTCTTTTTTATTTTCCATTTGGAGAAATTAGTTACATATATGGCAAGGGCACCAAAATCCAGCATCTGAGTAAAAATAAAGAATAGTTCCTCACAAGAATTGGAAATTGTATGTAACGTGAGGGGTACTTTATTATCATGGATATATCATTAATGCAACCAGCTTATTCTTTCAATTAAGAACTGTTAACGAAAAGAAGCTTTATCTTGAACAGAATAAAGAAAATGCAAACACATTCTTATGGAAAAATTAAGAATTTCCTGAAATAAGATCAAACTAAGATTTTAAGCAGTATTATGGGATCATTATTAATGGATGATTTCTTATTAAACTGGACCACTGTTTATATTTGGCATTGCGAAGGAAATTGATACTTTTCAAATTTAGCAGACAAAGACTAGATTAATGTGAAAGGTACGGAACAATGTGAATTTCCTTACATACGTCAGTTTGCTGAGCGTTAGCGAAGCCTATCACTGGAGTGGCTGGAAAAATGTCTCGCTGTTTAACGAAATGACCTGTACACTGAAATTATGCTTTATTTGTATATAGACAAAATTGGGGTTTGTGTTGGTGCTATGTCATTGAATCTCATCACTCAGCAGCCTTGAACTTTTGTACTAACTTTTGTATGATGGGTGGATTTTTAAGAGTTGTAGATTTAAATTTTGCATTCAGCCACAGCGATGCCTACGTGTTGCAATGTACTCGTACCTTGTTGTTAAATAAGGTACACATTAGGATTTTAAATTTAACAATAATCTACATATTACTATTATCAATAGTACTAATAAATATTATTGACATGTTCTTGACTAAGAACGACAACTGTTTCCCGTGGCAAGGAATGCTCACTATAACCATTAACGTTGCGAAAAACTGAACTGTTTCAGTTCCAACAATAAAAATGCAACTGTTCGATTGGACTAGTTTTACAAATAATATAGTGCACAATAGAAAAATTTTAGCAGCAATTACATCCCCCCAATAAAATCGAAAAGTTTAAAAAAAAGCCATTCCAATACTGAAAAACATAAGAATGGCTTATGACATACCTTTCCTGATATCCTAAGCGTTATAATTCATGAAAGGATTTTGAAATTTTATCAGCTCTCCTACGAGTTTTTTCTCAGATAGTTCAAGTATACTAAAGAGTACTAATTGATTTATAAAAGTGGACTTTGAATTTTAGCATACAGTCTAAGTCCATTTTATTTTATTTTATTTCTTTCTTGGTCTAGTATGTCGTAAATTACTTACTTACTCTTACTCCCAGGGCCATTTATATCGGAGGTAATATTTAGCCGCACCAACAAAGCTCCTCCATCTTGAACGGTCCTCTGGATCTTCCTCTGAAGCGCCCATCTTCTCCATATCAGCCTTCACCTGGTTCCACCATCTCACTTTCGGTCTCCCACGGGGCCGTCTTCCTTCTGGGTTACCGTACATTACCCTCCTCAGTTTGCACTCCTCTTCTCTTCTCAAAACATGGCCTGCCCAACGGAGTCTTCTGCACTTTATTTCTCCTATTACATCCGTACTATTGTAGAGCTCCCTGATTTCTCTATTATGTTTTCTTCTCCATACCCCTTGTTCGTATGATGGCCCATAAATTTTACGTAAAATTCTATTCTCGAAAACTAGAAGCTTTTTCTCATCCTTCTTATTTAGCCTCCACGTTTCAGATCCGTACAAAAGCACTGGACATATAATTGTTTTGTATATTCTAGTTTTAGTTTTGTGAGAGAGAGAGATTTGGTTGAAAGTATCCTATTGCATGCATATACACATCTATTTGCTGAGTTGATCCTATTTTGTATCTCTGGTTCATCTGTGTTTTTATTTGATATTGTGACCCCAAGGTACTTAAAGTTCTCCACTTGTTCGAAAACATGCCCATCAATTTGTAGGGGTCCTCCTCTTTGATTTTGATTCCTTCTAAAGTGGATATATTTAGTTTTTGTATCATTGGTCTTCAACCCCACTTTCTCTGCCTCACTCATAAATAGTCTAGTTAGTGACCTCAAATCATCTACATTTTCTGCAAATATGACAACAGTCGTAAATTACTATATATAAAAAAAAAACTATTTAGTGTCGTAGTGAAACTGAACTTAACATTCTCATTTTTTTCACAGAAATGTAAGTATCAAGCATCTGTATAGCATGTTTTCATTTTTTAAGGTTTTGGGTTAACGTCAATGAAATGGATTCGCTTCATCCAGGAAACAAATTGCAGCTAATACACAGACAGACAGACAACAAATGGACGTACAGGGAGGCGATCATGCTAGATACGCTGATGTTGATGTCGTCGTTAGTGTAGATTTACACAACCACCCACCACTCCCCCACCTAACATTCTGTGCTCGTCTTCGTCCTTACTGGCATCTATAATTCTAGCAGGATATCAGTATCGGTACAATTAGACGTAACCCTTTAACGTCAAAATATAATAACAAAAATGTATCACATTCTACATAAACAAGTTATTCCAAGCCTAGTGCTTTGTGGTATGTTAGCATGCTAAAATTCTGAATATTCCATTATCATTTTCTTATAAATTTAAGGAAAAAAATGGGATAACGAAAATAATAGATCTATACAATCCACCACTTATTCATGACATAACAAACACAGTCACTGACTTTTCAGCTTTTTATAATGTCCATGTAAATGTAATTTAATAAGAAACTGCATTTTAAAACTCGACATTTTAATTGCTTTTTATCAACTTGCCATGGTATTTTCACGTGGTAGTAGTTATCTTCCATGATAGTCTAAATGATTATTGAAATCCTGCAGCATGAAATAACTATTAATATTATAATTATTATTAATAACTAAGTTAATATATAATTTTTAAATGAGTTAAAATTATAAAATAAAAACTCATAAAGTGTAATGAGGATTAGTTTAAATAATATTTAGGCGATAGTAAAAAAGCTAATTGATTTTTATTTTTATTTTCAGTAGTAATATTAGTAGTATTTTTATTTTGTCATTTGTCCATAATAATAAACTCACGAAACTCACTAAACCAGTCCGCTGTCTAAACTCTAAGATGGTGTGTGATTTGAAAAAATGACATTTAGACCTCCGTTTAAAAAAGAACTTTTTGTTAGTAAAATAAGTGTAATACACTAAACATTTTTAATCAACATCTATATTTAAGTAGTGCTAAATACAAGTTAATTCAATATAAAGATCAATGGTATTTTATAGTTATATATAAAAAAATATTGGTTTTTACTATAACCTGTATATATTTATTACTATACAGGGTGATTCATGAAGTTCTCCCCCCACTTCTACAGCACATTGTACTAGTAAAAATAATGAAAAAATGTTATATAAACATAGGTCCAAAAACGCTTCGTTAGCGAGTTACAGCTAGCGAAAGATTTCGCCTGAATTCCTGGGTAAAGAGTAAAATAAAGCCATACTGAACTTTTGGAAAGGTTAATTAAGTAAGAAATATCGTGGATTCTTATGTATTTTTACCTGATAAAGCTAATAAAATAGGTTTCAGAACTGTACCTGTAGTAGTTTTTGAGGGATTCAGGGTTAAATGCAAAAAATTGGGGCACGAAACAATGTTTTTTTAAGTTTGATGTACAATAACTTTGTTAAATTGTTAATAAATACATAAAATCAACAAACATTAATTGTAGAGAATTTAATTCTGAGAAAATTGATATAATCAAAGTCTAGAATAAAACAGAAATAAGTACCAAAAAATCGATTTTATTCAGTATAGTACATTACTAGTTTTAAGCAAAATTAATCAGGTTGGGCCAACCGTACGCACCTTTTTATAATAGATGTTCGAAAATGAGGCCATCATTATCAATACATTTTGCAGCACGTTTGTGTATTGCTTTTGTTGCGTTTCTTAATTTTTCGGGACTTCCCTGTATCTGCACAGCCGAATCCATAATACGGGCAATTAATTCATCACGAGAATTCACTTTTGTCTTGTATACAATGTCTTTCATCCATCCCCAGATGCAATAATCCAATGGAGATAGATCTGGTGATCTTGGTGGCCAAGGGTGAGACCCTCCACAACCAATCCAGTGTCCAGGAAATTGATGATTTAAGAAAGCAGAAACGGCGCGTGAAAAGTGGGGAGGTGCTCCGTCATGCTGGAAGTACAAATTTTGTCTGAGATGTAAAGGAACATTCTCTAACAGCTGCGGCAACTCTTCTTGAAGGAAATGCAAATAGAACTCAGCATTTAGGCGTTCAGGTAATATGAAAGGTCCAATCAGCCGATTGTGCAAAAGGCCACACCAGACATTGACGCTAAATCGGTGTTGAAAGTTCTGTTCCACTACCTCATGTGGATTTTCTTCTGCCCATGAGTGTTCATTGTGCAAGTTATTGACACCATCCCGAGTGAATTGTGCCTCATCCGTAAACAAAATACGCTTGTAGAGTTGATTATTAATATTCAAAAAGTTGCAAACCTCCAAGCGAAGCGGACCATCCCTTAGCTGTAGATGTTGAACCTTTTGTTTATGAAACAGATAAAATTTGTTTCGATTAAGTGACCTCTTTTATACTGAATAAAATCGATTTTTTGGTACTTATTTCTGTTTTATTCTAGACTTTGATTATATCAATTTTCTCAGAATTAAATTCTCTACAATTAATGTTTGTTGATTTTATGTATTTATTAACAATTTAACAAAGTTATTGTACATCAAACTTAAAAAAACATTGTTTCTTGCCCCAATTTTTTGCATTTAACCCTGAATCCCTCAAAAACTACTACAGGTACAGTTCTGAAACCTATTTTATTAGCTTTATCAGGTAAAAATACATAAGAATCCACGATATTTCTTACTTAATTAACCTTTCCAAAAGTTCAGTATGGCTTTATTTTACTCTTTACCCAGGAATTCAGGCGAAATCTTTCGCTAGCTGTAACTCGCTAACGAAGCGTTTTCGGACCTATGTTTATATAACATTTTTTCATTATTTTTACTAGTACAATGTGCTGTAGAAGTGGGGGGAGAACTTCATGAATCACCCTGTATTTCCAACAGGTTTCCGTCATTTAACGCCCCTTTATTGATTATACGAGTGAAATATGGGTAATATGAAATATTGCACTGTACACTGAATACAATATTTTAAATTGTCATTGCTATTAAATCTTTTATAACGCATATATATATATATATATATATATGTTATAAAAGATTTTATAAAAGATTATATATATATATATACACACATTAAATTTGTATAAATGGCAATAGCCAAGTACTTCTTGATTCAATGTTTATTGAAATTAAATAAGGCCATTGCCATTTATACAAATTCAATGTAAATCAAAGTCATTTGACAGGTATTTGGTCTTCCGATCATACGAGTATTTTAGTTTGGTTATTTAAACGCATATGTGACAGATACGGCCAAATACATTTAAAAAGTGAGGGCTCTGTGGTGCAATGGTAGCACATTCACCCGGCAAGTGAGAGATCCGGGTCAGAGTCCAGGCGGAGCAAGTACATTTTGCGATTCAATGTTTATTGAAATGATATATATATATATATATATATATATATATATATATATATGCCAATGCAATATAATGCAATATTTGGCTTGTTGAAAATTTGCCGGTAAAATATTGAATAAGCTGTTATGCATTATTAAATACATAAACCTATTACTGGAAGGCTGGGAAAAATCATTTCCATCTGTCTGTTCATCTTCCAAATATCTCGAGACGAACTTGCATGAGGCCTCATGCAATTTTATTATGTTATTGTTTTTATACTGATTTCCACCTGTCATTTATAACAGTCTTCGATAAACAAACCAGACAAAAAGGTATTAAATGCAAACAATAAATTTATTATTTTCTCTACATATATTTGCAGTAAAGATAATTTTATTTCCTATTAAAACAAGTTTGAAATGGTTTTAGTTAAATATACTGCTATTGCCAAACCCAACATTTTTTATCGTAAATCCTAAAAGAAACTATTAAAGCCTTTGAATAAAATCGTTTTTAGCAATAGATTCCGGAAAATTTTCAACAAGCCAAATATTGCATTCGCTCTAACGGAAATATAACAGCAAGTTCTGATTACATTGAAATGGCCAAACAACAAATCAAGCATAATGGACTTTTCGTGTACAGGCAAATTATAATATATGCAGGTTGCAATCCACTGCATTTAACATTATCTTTAATCTTAAAAAACATTAATTTGTAATATTTTACCCAACTTTGTTTTATATTGTCGAATCATGGCATGTTTTATATTTAAACGAATAGGTTTGAAGGACTACGCCATAGATACCAATCTTAGCATTTTAAAAATAAACATACATAGAGTAGTAAAATAACACAGGCACAGGCAATGTGAAATCACCATCTCCATATTGCAAAGTAAATTTACGCCAGATAATAGCCACTTCATCGTTAAGTTTTGTTGCTATGAGCGTTATCTTAACAACATCCTGGTAAGCCATTTAACTGCATATTAGCTTAAGAAATAGTACTCGTCGAGGGTAAACTAACGGTATTGTCGTTACTAAACAAATACGTTTTGCTTTAAATACTAACTAGTTTCTATACGTCTAGAAGAGAGGCAATTGAATACTCAAATATAGTAAAGTTTTAATTTTTGTTATGTTCACAAATGTTTAATTATAATTCACAAGCCCATTTAGTTATAATGTTCAATCTTTTTAAATTAAATTTAATTAGATATTATATTTTTTGATGATGATACGTAAAGAAGATTGAGAAGTGATTTTGAAGAAACTTTAGTTTAATTTTATTGCAAGAAAAAATAATTGAGGAAATTATCAAGACTATTTATTTAGTTTTCCGCGTGTGAACTAATTGGATATTAAAAAAGAAGAATTTGAAACACCGTGTATCTTTAGTTTGCTAAGAAGTCTAAAAATAGAATACATTCGCATGTTTTCAAGTGACTTAGTTTTAATTTCATTTTCAACCATAAGAATCAAACTCAATACTCTTTAAGTAAATACAAATGACTGTGTTTAATAATTAATTAAGAATACGGTACTCCAATCGTATCTTCACCTCATCAAGTATTAGTAAAAACGTCCTTCTCCATTGAGGGGATGATGAAGTAGAACGACTCTTACAGTATATTACTAGACACCATAGAATATAATCTAGTGTTATATTACTTATTATTTCTTACTTTTTAGTTTCGCTATTCTTACTTTTTTAGTAACAGTGCTACTGATGCTCTAACAAAACACAATTACTAAATAGCAGTTATTAAGAGAAATAATTTAATTCAAACTGCGAGGTAGTATTTTAATTTACTAGGATGTCACATAAAAAAATGTATGTTGATTGAAGTCAATTACAATTATTCGTTTGCAGGAACCTTTCTATTAAGGATACAGCTGCACCGAGTATCGGCTCTCGATAACCACGATTATTGTACCGTAACACTGTCACAGGTCTCCCCCGTGTGCTGTTACAGGAATGGTGCGGTATATTGACACTATTACTGTACAACCATTTATTATCAATATATTCACCACCAACAGTCATAATAGTGATTTATATTTTCTAGTCGTTTTATTACAAACACAAGTAGAATTCCGTATAAAGTTCCCCCATTGTAATGAAATATTTCTGGTTTTTTATCACTCATTTTAAAATTAAGATCCTCACGAATTGCATTTAAAATTGACCTAATAGTTTTTATTATATGTCAATACAGTTAACTGGAACAAAAAATTTGTATTATTTATTTTTAACGAGTTTTTAATGTACTTTAACTAAACAGTCAGTGTGCATAACATAATTGTTCGTGGACATTTTACTGCGATGTTTCAATTGTAATTTCGGTTAAAAACATTAGGTTTGTTTTGACGTCTCGTTTGTAGCTCTGCATTAAGTTTCTAATACATTTATCACAAAATAAATATTTAGTAGAAATAATTAAAAAAATTTCTGGGAAAAAGGTACACTTTTATCGCTTTAATTAGAAACTACATGTTTTAGTGAAGTAAGGAGCAAAACTTATTATTATTATTGGTATACAAAATAAGAGTATTAGGGGGAAGTAATAAAACAATTTTAATGATGATTGTCTTTTTCAAAAATATATTAAAAATTTCTTACAATAATAAACAAATACGTACAGTATAATAATCTTTCTTTATTCCTCTAATTTTTTACATACGAGTATATACATGAAATGTTATAATTTTCTATCAACCCGAAATACCACTTTGTACATAAAAATGAAATTTTACATAGTCACACAAAGAAGTATTTTCTCTGTTAAGTTTCAAACAATAAATAGAATATAAAGAAATCTCCCAGGCCTAGCCTAATTGGAGAACAAAATCTAAAGTTATATTAGCGACTGGCAGAATAATGTATAAATGAATAATAATAATAATAATAATAATGTTGTCTTTATTTTCATCAAGCGTTTCTCAGTTACATACAGAACAACTGCTTTTCAGAACAACTATCGTCAAATACAACATATACATGAAAATTAAATAGAAATAAATAAATAAAATCTATACATTAAGCAAATTCTGCCTCATCTTATTCTTAAATGTAGCTATTGAACATTGTTTCACGTTTGGTGGGAGGTCGTTGTACAATTTCGGGCCGAAATAAGAGAAGCTCCTCCTTCCCAACTCCAGCCTAACTTTGGGAAAGTGAAGAAGATTCCCATGGCGGGTTCTGCGCTGAGAGACCTCATCCCGAAATGAGAGCTTCTCACTAAGGTACTGAGGCTCCTGATTAACAAGAGCCTTGTGAACCATGCAGCACGTCATGACCCTGCAGACGGTCTCTACCGACATCATCCCAGCGGCATCTCTGTAAGGAGAGACATGCTCAAATCGTTTCAAATTAAAAATGAAACGGATAGCAGAGTTTTGCAACTTTTGAATGCGATGCATGTCTTCTCCAGAAATGCTATTCCCGTAGGCTGGGAAACAGTAGGCGAAAACGGACAGGACTAGTGACTGCATGATACGTAGCTTCGCAGACTCAGGTAAAATATCTCTAAATCTGTAGAGTCCCCTCAGTCTACTGAGTGCTCGTTGACAGGCATGCGTGACATGGTCAGAGAACGTGAGGCCACTGTCTAGCACAATGCCAAGAGTTCTCGCCCTATCAAATACAGCCAAACTCTGACCATCGAGCCTCACCATCACTCCTCTTTCACTGAGGGACTGCACAATGTTGTGTGGCGCCGTATGAAATTATGAAATACATAACCATTCTAAACTTAATTGAAGGTGAAATTGTATACTAACAATGTCAGTAAATAAGGCTATTAAAATACAATAGTATTACAAAGATAACAAAATAATAAAGACGTAGATAAATTGAGCTATGAATACAGATTGCAGCCACCTCCCCCCCGCGCACGCAGACCGAACAGCTGATAGATAAGCTCGGGCGGGGAGGTCGCCAACTAGATTAATTGAGGAATAACACTACAAACCAATAAAAACTTTTGTCGTTAAAAAGTCATCAGTTCGTGCTTGTTCTTAGGTTCGTGTGTGTTAAATTGTTTATATTTTTATTGTGTTTATTGTGATCTATATGGCATTTAGTTGTGCTGGTGAGAGTGAATACAATTTTGTGTAATTAGAATACTGAATCAAGGTATGCTACTATTTCAAACTTAACCTAGAAACTAACTTCAAAGTCTTCACATATCGTCCTTTATTTGTATTTAAATTTCATTTCTATCATTAGCAATGTAGCATGAAGCTGTATCATTTGCAAATGACGTACTATAGCCCTCGAACGTTGATACACAAGACGTTGATGTAGATAAGAAACTATGTAATACTGAGCTTTGGGCCACTCCATTTTTTTATATTAGGCTCACTAAGACATCTGATAACAATCACGCATTGTTTCCTATTCTTTAGTTACTTCCAAATAAAGATTAGGTTACTCCTCTAATTTCACAAGTATGCATCTTTTTAGTAAAGTCTTATGATTAACAGTGTCGTAGGATTTTGATATATCGAAAAACAATCCATTTAATTGAAGTGAAAACTTCTTTAGGCACGTTGAGCGTTTTGGTAGAGGGTAAAATTCTCGGTTCGCGTCACCAACATGCTAATGATACTAACCTGCATGAAAAAGTCAGTCTCGCTGTGTTTTTTAACCGTAGACTTGGCCGCGGACTACTGCATGAAAATACCTTTACGAAAGAACCAAGTTAATTTAACTAATTTATTAGTTTTAAAAATATTGTGGGTTTAATTGTTATTGCAATTATATACTTTATCCGTAGCAATAACTGTATTATTTACAACGGTGTTCAACTCACTGTTGTTCACTCAGTGTTTACTCACTTGTATTCTATGTTTAACTAACTATTAATATTGAGCAATTACAACAAGTATAATGATTGCATTGAACTTTTTGTCATTAAAATAATATTCTTTAATACGTACAGTACTTTTTTACAATGGAGCAGTTATTTGATAATATTTTTTCGTGGATTTTAAAATTTTTAAAATTAATAAAATGTTATAATAATTTTAGATTTTATGAAATATGTTCATTTATTGTTTTTATTAAGATATTGTTAAGATAATTGTATATTAATTATTTTTTCAACCACTTTGAATTTATATTTTGTTCATGATTTGTTTAACCCATCATATGTAACTTAATAAATAAAACATTTTAATATAATTTTGGCATATAGTTTTAATTACTCTCAACTTAATAGTTCCGTTTTCACTTCTATCGGCAGTCCCACGACTGCTACTGTTTTTATTTTCTACTATTATTTATTTTAATATCATTTCTAAATCCAAGTTTCTTTGCACTAAAATGTATTTTTATTAAGATACAATACAAGTCATTCTTTTATAGCTTTCTCAAACATTTTTGTTGCCGTAGTCAAGAGAGATATAGGTCTACAGTTTAGTTGTTACAGACAGTTTTCGAACGTTTATTATGTATGGAGATGACCACTGCTCTTAAAGTTTACCCGGAAAAATTCTTGTTTCAAATGTAAAATTATAATAATAAAACCCTGTTTTGAATAATTATTAATAAATAATTAAGTATAATAAAACCCTGATATAATCTTTTTATGTGTTTTTAAATAATTTCGAGCTAATTCCATCCAGACTAGATATGGTATTAGTTTTCAATGATTCAATTATTTTTATAAAATTGTCTTCTAAAACAGGCCTTAAAATATGGAACTGGTTTCTTGGTTTTTTAAAAAGTTATTTTTTCACTGAGATTCGTAAAACCCGTTAGATTTCATTTCAATACAACTAGTTAACTTACTTGCAACAGAAATAAAAAAACAATTAAATTCGTTTGCTATTTTTGAGGATGTCTAATCTCACGGTTCAGTTGTTCTAGTACTATACAATTATTATTTATTTTATTGTGGTACTTTAAAACTTTCCGGATTGGTTTTGAGTTGCCTTTATTTTTTTCGAATAAGTTTTCTATAATATATATCCGTCAGGTTTTTAATTTCTGTCAATGACGTAAATAATAATGGTCAATGATGTCTGTTGGGTTTCAACATAAACCCGCATTAAAAATACATACAAAATAACCATTTATAAACATAAAAATGTGTTAAACAATAATATAACAATAAACAATAAATTCACGTTTGGAATAATCTCCATAAGAATTGGTCACTAGGCGATATAATCATTGTAAACTCTTTTGATGTTTATATTACACAGATAATCCTCCTTCAATATCAGCTTATGTAGGAGTTTAGCACACAAATCACCTCTGCGGCTGTATCGTGGTGAGTTGTAGCCTACACTTCCCTTTCCTGTACATGTTGTGGTTTGGCTTGCTGTATATCACTTATTAATGACTGAATCCTGCACAGGTGATCTTGAGTACAATTATAATTATATTTCTGGGTTACAAGATACTTATTCAATATTTGATTGACGGTCAGATATTCTTTCTTTATGTTTGCGGCATGTTTCAGTATTTCAAATGGAATATTTCTCACTCGTTATATAAAGATCTAGATAATTGCATCCCATTGTGGTCTAAGGCTTACTTACCGAAAAATACATTTTGCTTTGTCACAAAAACCTACGTCGGGACTGTGGTATTTAAAGCACAGCAGTTTATTGATGAATCACAACATTAAAGATGTATATTTAAATGGAAGACTACATTATTGTCTTATATATATGTATATATATATATATATATATATATATATATATATATATATATATATAAATGAATGTTTGTGTGTTTTTCCTTTATAGAATCGTAAACTACTTGACCGATCATTATGAAAATGTGTATGTATATGTATTTTTCGACGGAGAAGGTTTATATACTATGCCTATTGATGTATCTCGCCACCAGACGGAACTGCATATGTTAAAAGTTTTTTAAAGCGCCTTCACACTATAAACTGCGATTACGAGACAGTTACGTATATTAAAAAGCAAAAAACTATTTGAAGGCGCTAAGCTTTGATGTATATTTGTCTTCAAAATACATTTCTGGTTGAACTTAAAGCTTGAGTGTTACACCAGTATATAATAAAGTACATGCACGTAGACAATGGCTATAAAAATACACTTTTGACGGATTTTCTTGATTGTGGCAACAATACAAACATCGTCGTTGGAAATATAATTCACTTGAACTAGAAGTGCACGTACACGGGAAAAGCTTACGAAAAGCGTGCGAAGTCGCGGGAAACAGCTAGTTATCTATAAAGGAGTATTAACTTACAAGTAAATTGACAAACTCACGCAAGGAAAGAGCTAAGTATTGCATTTGTTTACGCAGGGGACGCCCAAACCCGGAATAATGAAATATTCGCCTAATCCAGTCGTAAATTGTATTATTTATGGCCAGTTCCACGACCCACTGTTTTACCTTGGGCAATACCATAAAATATTTCGAGTATGTTGGATAGTTATTAAAAAACTGTAAATTTAGCTTTCTATGTGAAACTTATAAATTAACCATTCATTGTACGTCTTTATAAGTGTAAAAAACAAATATTGTATTGACACATTTGTGTGTTTACTCATTAATTATAACGCAATAGCTGCTTTCGAAAAGTGCGAACTCCTCCGTTTTGTATTAATAAATCTATATGGAATTATACGAACTAAATCATTGCATTATCTATCTAAAATGAAATTGATGAGTAACGTGAATGCAGGCAAGTAATAAACGTATACAATCTCATAATTACAGTGTTATTTAATTTATATATTTAAAATCTTAAAATAGATCAAATATAAAATAAATTAATCTAAAATTTAAACAACAACATCAGTTTTCCTACTATTTCCGGAGCTAAAGGATGTTCCCATCGCAAGATAACTAACTGATTGTAATTCATTGGTGATTGAATTTGTACTATCAAGAAAATCTTTTGAGATTGTTTATAAAATAGTTTAGCTTAATATAATTGCAAGTATGTCAAAGGTGTATACAAATGTGTTTTATATAGTATGTATTAAATAATTATAGAAATTTTAAACTTTAAAATCGATTCTCCTAAATTAATTATTATGTAATTTCATACTCTATGATTACAATATCTAGGAATGATCATCAAAATTGAAAAGCGTGTTGGAATTAGATAATCTTCCTGAAATATTCATCACGCCGATATACATGTATTAAAAACGTAAAAATAATAATAAAACCTTCAGCCTGAAAGTGCCCAATAAGGTGAAATTAATGGATTTAATTTATTAATCATACATTAATTTGATAGTAAGATTTCTTTAATAAATTAAGCCTACAAAAATACCAAGTCGAGGGTCAAAATATATTTATATAAAGTTTGTCCATATAAGTAACACTTTTTAGATAATAATTTTGAGTATAATCAGTATAAATTTCAAAACATTGCTAATAAAAGCACTGTGAATATTTCCGACAATCCCATAAGTACTACACAAGCCAATTATTACAAGAACCGCAACATCCAAGAATGAAGGTGAACTATGCATGTTCGAGTTTTAATTAGAATACCTGTCAAGAATTCCAACCTCCACCGCTAAAATGACGTGATTTAAAACGTGGTTACAACATTATTGATACAATACTTGTGACAAGGCCGTCGAAAATATCTTTATCATATCTTAAACCTTTATCATAAATTAATATGGATGTTTTCAATTGGTTTAAAATCTGTTTGTACTCTGAAATTCATCATCGATTTTTCAATACGAAATTAAACTAAAATTGTATATCATTTCAGTAAATTATTAGTATATTGAAATCATAATCGGAAAAATAGGCGTTGGTTTAACTTTAATCTTTTCAGCATTTTTCATATTGATGAAAACAAGGTCAAATTAAAACAGTCATACTTCATTGAATCTGTATAATATAATATGTTCAGAAGCAGTGGATATGTTTATAAGTACTAGATGACTTCAAAATCAATCTTCAATAGTACTACTTACTATTGCGTTTATAACAAAGCTATAATAGTTATAAAATAGTGTATAAATATGTCATAAACAGAGTCAGCATCAACGACTGGTTACTCTAATTCATTGCTAAATTCATGAGGTGCCAGCCAGTAAAACCCATAATACCAATCACGTCTCTATAAAATATAATGGTTGGGGCCGAAACATAGCGTTTCATATTACTTATAACCGGACAACGTGTATAAGAACCATGAGTGCAGCAATGGTGCTGCTGTGTGATAAAAATTACACTTTGCAGCAAATTCAATCGTTCTATGTTTCATGAAAAGCAAAACAACTCGTTTTTATTTTATGAAAAACTACGTCTTTTATTGTAGACTCTTGGAGCAATTGGAAAATTGCTGAAGATGAAACCTTTGGTTTCGAAAGGCCTCGTCCGAAAAACAAACAATTTGGAAAAAGTAGTGTTTTTATTAACATTTAGTAATACGTCTTTTATCATTTTTAGTGATCTGAATGTGATCGGTAAAGGTACCCTGATCAAACATACAGCACAAAATCCCCACTGACAGCCAAGTCATTGTTCGGGAGAGTCGGGAAGTGGTGCTATTTGTTTTATTTTTTACTTGACTCCCTCGAATGTTTGGTTGTATTGACCAAAATATAATAAAACTAATATAATATAATAAATATAATAAAGTTAATTGAACTAAGTTATGTAAAGTGATTATTTGTGGCCAAGCTAAGCTGTACAGAAAAAGTCAATGCAACATTATTAGCTGAGCGTTAGCAAAGCCTATAACTTAGTAGGCTGACAATAGTTATCTCTTTTTAACGCCGAGGTGATGTAAAAGTTCTTTTGTTTAGAATTGCCTGTATTTATATCTTTCCGTAGGACATTTCGAAAATTAAATTAACTGCATATTTAAAATTTGAATTCAACCCCGACGAAGCTTGATAGGCGACACGTGATTTGGCGCTCTTGTATCACGTTCATAGATGATTTAAATAACGTACCTTATTATAATGTACTATTTGCATAATTTTGTATATTTTTTTTGCCTAAGCGTTAGCAAAGTTATATACCGGAAAAGTTTTATTTCATACTGTCAGTCTGTCTGTGAGTTTATCTGCATGTCTCTCTGGTTACGTATCGAGAACAAACTCACGTATGGATCTGAAACTTTGCAGGAAGGTTCATTTAGGAACATTAAGCTCGATGGTAATAATGTCACATGAGTTTGCTGAATATCATTAAACTTTGTTACAAAACATTTTATAGGTAAAAAATGGCTGTGATGAGAAAATAATATAATAAAAAAATTTTGTTAACTTGTATTGTGCCAATATTGAAACAAAATCCAACGTTATTTAGTAACAATGATGAATTAGGAAGTCTGGTCAGTGAGCCATTTCTAACTCGCCACAGATGGTACAAGTACACACAACTGCTACAGCTGGACTGGTATTGTCTCTATAATCTGCACAGACACTTGACCCTTGATATGCTTTGCTCTTGGTGATCTAATGAGGAATTCTTATTCTAGGATTATTAAATGATCATTATTTTATTAAATAAGGGCAGCACAGGATATGACAGTATAATTCTTTTAGAAAATACTTCAGCACTTTACGTACTTCGGTCTGCACTCTCTAATTTTGCTTTAATAGAGAAAATAGTAGTTGTCTCTGGTGTTTTAAAAGTAACAATTAAGCTCCACCCACTGTGTAAAACACACGATTCTCAGCTTAGATGCACTGCTAAGATTTTGTACCAATTGTTTAAGAAAGAAATGGCCAATATTATCGTAGCCCTCTCGTTTTCTGTACCAAATTTAGAATTTAGTTTCTCAAGAATAAGTAAAAAAGGCGGTCATGCTGGGATTTTTTACGATTTTCAGTGTTTGTTTCTTTAGTGAAAATCGAAATAGTTGCTCAAATGAAGACAACAGAACAAGTGTAATTTGAAAAACTCCAATGCTCTAAACTTTCTTCCTTTTACTGGATTTCTATAATAAAGGATATCTTCAGAATAGAATGGGATTTCATATCATATCTATGACTTGGTCACCTTTTTCAGAGGACATTTGCAGTTTTATAAAGTTTCGGATGCGCTAATCTGCCGTTACTACTGAACAAAAGGTCTAGAAGGTGAGTTACAGTCTAATATTTATATCATTCAGAATAAGCATTCATAAGTGACAATCCCATTCGTTCCGTTTAAACGAAATAAACAGATGATCAACTGAAAACGCTTCTCATCTCTAATTAAATCCTCAATTCAGAATTACACGGCTCAAAGTCAACTCTGGATTCCGTCATATATTCAGTTTCCCACTAGGGTTTATTTTCTTGTTTTCTGTCATCAATTTTCTTGAAAATTTTATATCAGCCTTCCTAAAGTTCAAATCGAATTTATCCAGCAAGTGCGTTTGGAAATCCAATCACAATTTATGGCTAAGGATCTGACATCAACCAACACACTTCTCGTGAGTCTCGGAATATCAGATAAAATAGTAGTGTAGAAGCTCAGGAATACTCTCTTAATGGATGTAAGAATTACCATTATGAAATGGAAAATAGTATAACAGCTGTCAATATTCCCAGGAAGGAATTTGTGTTTCTAACTCGCAGCGTCGTCCACTCAAACCCCTCTTGCCTACATCCTGGTCACAAAACGCACCGCTTGAGCGGATGCGGGTTGCTTTTAATTTGGCGTTTTAACATTAGTAAACGTTTATTAATAAAGAGTTTAATTTAGATGTCATTACAGTTATATATCAATTGCTTTAAAAAAGTTTGTGTGTGTATTATCCAAATCATGATTTTACAACGTAAATTAATTTCGTAATATTGTAATATCTCCGGTATAAGATATCGCTTGAGAACCAACAGAACCAGCAATACATATTAGTAAATGTTAAACCGTAGTTAGTGTTAAGCTTCTCGTCAATACCATTGTCAATGATGTCTGTACTATCATATATCGCTCAAGTATCAGTACTTAATGGTGTGAAATGTTTTCAGGCTATAGGTATACAAAGTAGGAGTAGGCCACACTACTTGTTTTATAACAGGCTTCGCTAAAGGTTGCATGCAAAGTTTCACGTCTATTAGTAATTTAATAAGGCTAAAATGTGTTCTACAGCACAAGATAAAATGTCACATGATTGTACCCAGTTTGTTTACAAGTTTAATGTACCCGAATTCCCATTGAGTGACGTGCACCATCATTAACTGGGTATTGCTTATATAGAAATCAAGCCTTGCGCATAGTTTCAAGTGTATAAGTCAGTTCGTTCTCGAGATATCGTGCAGACAAACTAAAAGATAGACACACTGAAGTAATTTTTTTCAAGCTGCTTAGTAACGCGCAGCCAATAACGCGAACAAGATGTTGTAGAATCAGCAAGACACACATAGGTGAGACACTCGTATGTGTTAACGTTCAAGTCTCATTGATGTCTCTGCTATCGAATATCGCTCAAGAACCGGTACCCAATGGTGTGAAACGTTTACACTATTACATTACAATGTGATCGTATTACAGGTATTGTTACAGTTCTAATATTGTTTACTCTACAGTGTCTTCATACGTATTTCTCTGACTAATAGAAACTTTTCACAAGGAATTTCATAGCAATATGATTGAGAAACTGAAAGCAGGTGATGCTTTGTTTACGAGTTATGGCAGAATTTGTTTACTTCAATTTAGCACCCAGTTGTGCGTTTATATTATCCGTTATAGAGGTCGGAAATAAAATATTCTGTGGCATCGGCGACGCGGCTGTGCTTGCACTTAAACACCGAACATCTAAATAAATACCTATACTAGTATACGCTAGATTCATTATAATATAATATTAAACAAACACAAAATAAGGTTACTCAAATGAAGTTTCGTACAAGAAAAAAACAATTGGATAAGTTACGTGGAATGTTTTTTTAATTTGAGAAAATAATGGTAATATTTATGAAACATAATCTAAATTGAACTGACAATAAACAGCTGTTACACCTGGTTTTACAACAAGACTAACAAAATGTTATATTAACGTTTTAGAGAATTTTATTTATACGGTCCTTGATATGCTGTGTAATGCAAAGACAAAGTTACTATGTATTTTTACAACATATTGTGCCACCAACTAAATTCCACTATTTAATGAAATGAAAATACTTTTCAAACACTGTTATAAAACCCACCTTCGTAAACAAAGCTGTGAAGGGTTACATTATTATACCTGACTGATGAACAAAGAACGAACTCTAACCTGTCTTGAACGAATCTTTCTTGCCCAGACGTCAGATAAAAAATGAAACTTCTCACAAAAAAACCTATTACAAACGACTATTTCCAAAAAATTGAACCTCGTAATTATTGAATTGAATTGAACAAAATTAAATTGAACTTAGTAATGATTATAAACCTTTTACAGGAAGTATATACTTTTTCACTGTAGTGATCATTTCAATGCTAAGTATATCTTAGACAACAAACCCTAATACGTAGATCAGTCGCAGTTTGCCTTAACCATAAACACTGGAATTAATAGGTACCTAATTTATGTGTAAAAATATTGTGTTCCATCATATTACATACAAAGCATTTTCAATAAGGAGGGAATCCACTTTGTTTTTTTAAAATTGCGTGCGAATCTGCGAATTACAGCTAGTAAATAATAAATACTACATGGAATATTTCGAACAGGTTCGGATATTTTTACAAATTTTTTACTCTTTTTCTCTATGCTTTGAAGGTAATTTAAAAATGCATCAAAATTTAACTTCTCGAAAACCTCCAGTTTGTACAGAAAAACCATGCCATGTATATATTTCTGATGTATATGTTTGTAATCCCCGAACTTATTATACACTAATTTCTCTAATTTACACACCCACAGTAACATGTATGTCTTATCCGAAGCAGTTTAGTTACTTTGTTAAATTCCCAACACATATCTTAGGAGTTGTGTAACGAGTGCAAATTTGTGGTGAAATTTATTGGCACATGTACAATAACTATCTGCAGTATATATAATTTATTTTTAAATATTTACACTTGAATAAAAAATGTGTTTAATTTTGTTTAAACATAGTAAAAAGTGTTTTTGAAACAAATGACATTTTATTTCATTCCCATTTCAAATCATTACTAATTGTGAAACAGATTAAGAAATAATTTTATTTAGTTACCGCATATTGTACAGATACTAAAAATACGTACTACTTTTATTACTTAAATTATGTAAATGTAATTGAACGTTTTCTTTAATCTGGTTATTTAGAAGAACGCCAAATTAATGTACGTTTTCCTAAAAAAGTGCCTTCTCCTTAAAGCTTAAGACAAGATTAATTTAGATTTTGTAGTTTAAAACATTAGTTTACAATTAAAAAGTTCGCATTTAAAGAATAACTAAACTACAAAAAAAGAACTTATGTTTCTTTGTATTTGGTGGTTTTAGTTCACCAGTATTCCAATTTTGAGGACTGCCTCCAATTTACATATTAGAAAGAAAATCTGTCCACTTTATCAACCAGATATTTCGTAAAAGAGCGATTGCCGCCAAACTATGGGGTCGCAGCTCGATTCTGACACCAGAATCAAACCATGAAATGTACAATCTACAATAAAAGTTTTGTGGAAATTTGGTATATATTTTACAGTTGCCACCAAATGACATGAATATTAAATATTCTTTCAATGTTCTTAATTTACCATACTCTTTAGAAAATTGTATCCAAACCAAACGGTATATTCCAAAACCTAAGGTATTGAAGTAGATTAATCATAATTTGTAGAAGATGGTTCGGCCGAAAATGTGTGAACATGGAAACTAAAAAGGTAATTTACTGGATTCGAATTTTTAACCGAAGTTGGGAAAATAGTTTGTTTTTTCACAATGCGTGCCAATGCGACGCCTAAAGAGCGTGCCTTTAATTATATATACTAACTTCCATGTATTGTTATGTGTAAAGATCCAAGTTGAATTTATTACACTAAATTAACAGGTAGATGAGTTTTGTTTATTACCATTAATAGAAATTCGCGTTATTATTAATACAAATTACTTAAATGAAATCCGTTGTCAAAGAGTTACAAGCATTACTGATGAATTTAACGATTCAACGCGGGGAAGTATTATTTTCTCTTCTAGAGAGAACATTTTCACGCGTTTACACACCAGCGAACATTGAAACAGAGCGATGAAACTCTGGGAAATTCAAATACGTTTAATTTTAACTGCGTTATATAATGCTAGTTTTAATAATAAAGAAGTGGAATAGCAGTTGCGGGACTGGCTGAGAGAATTGACAACTTCGTATAACTGGTTGTGAATATATACGAATATATACTCGTAACTTGTAAATATTAACTACAGCTAACAATGAGCTAATTAAATAAGGAGTTCGATAATAAGAAATACGTATAGTCTAACTCACTCATTCACACATACAGATAATAATAACTCACTCAATAATTATTATCGAACACATTCTGTTGGGCTGGAAATAAAAAATTTGGATCATATGTACTGAATAAAAGGCAAACTAGAACGTTACTCACATTTTTAGTTATCTGCTTTTAATTGTATTTATTAAGAAAAGTTATATTGTATTTGCTATGGGTAAACAACAGATCATATACAGAATACATTTAGAAAATTTGAAATCAGTATAACATTTTAGCATTCACGCGTAAACGGAATTATGTAGATGATTTTGACGTTTAAAAAATGTTGTTTGTATCGACTCAAACAAATTTCAAAATACGAAATATATTATTATAATCAATTATATTATTATTATTACTATCTAAGGATGTTATTTCAAGAATATATTCTGCCTAGATCTGAAAAACATGATTGAGTAGGCTCAAAGTTTTAAGAAGAAAATGATTTTTGAAAATATAAAATTTTTATAAATTATTTAGCAAGACATCATACTAATACGATAATCAACAGTATATTTAATTGTATTCACCTTAAGTAAGAATTATCTTCGTTTATGAAAACTTTTGATTGAAAAAAAAAACTGAAAAGTTAAAATCCAACAAATAAGAAAATTTAATGCTTAGTGGAAATAATGAAAAGTAAAGGTATTTTTCTCGCAAATGTGAAGGTGAGGTTACGTATTAAAAAGGTCAATAGTTGAGGATAACAAGGTAGCAATATGGAGAATTAATAGTAAATATTTATAAAACATAACAAAATCAAGGAATTATTAAAAAAAGTAAGGTTATATGGGAACCTGAAAATGTCTTTTCTAAGATTCAATATGGTTATTAATATCTGTCGTCCTCACATTACTCTTAAATGTCCGAATTGTAAAAACAAACAGTTCAGTTTCCATCTGGTTGATGCTATTTGATTAAGCATTAATTAGGCATAGTTTTTAATAATGATCTATTAAGAGTTAAACAAAATAATCGTGATTATAGAATAAAGATCATTAAAAAAATATATTAAAATTGACGAAAAACCCCTAATTTAATTTTAATTTAACTGAAATATGTCATAAGAAATAGTCCAAACAACATCCCTTTAAACATTATAAAAAATTTAAAGCGATTTTTCAAATAACGAAATGTTATATGAGAAATTGATAATGATTTAAGAGTAAATAGATTTATTCAACTTCGATTTATTTAACAACTTTCGTAGTCCCATTAATATTAACAGTCTGAATCATAAAACAACAATTAGTTTCATACCATCTGTTTGATGTTATTTGGTTGAGCATCAACTAGACATTAATCATGTCCTATTAAGAAATCGATAGAATAAGCATAATTAAAAAGTTAAAAACAAATTTTGATTAAAAACCACATAATGCTACTATTTATTTCAGCTAAACCGTGTCCTAAGAAACAGCCCTTTAAAATGGTTAGTAGTTGCGTGTATCAAGATGTAAATTAGAAAATTAAGAGCAATATTTCTAAAACATTTACACGTTATAACAAATTTAAAGGCATTATTAAAACAAATTACTATTTTATTGTAACCTTAAAATGCTTTTTAAGAGTTAATATTTTTTAACACTTTTGGCCTTCACATTAATAACAAATGTATATCATAATAAAAAATAGCGTGTTTTACGAAACACAGTAAACAGATTGTAAATACCTATGGTTCTCACTTGACCATTGAATGTCTGAATCGTAAACAAACAATTAGTTACGTTACCATCTGGTGTCGCCCGTGTAAGACATTCATTCAGCACATGACAGGGACAGGGAAGAGGCGTGACCCACGGCGAGTTATAGCTTTGAGCACAAGTCCCCATTTGGTTAGTTAGCTTTAGTGACAGTTTAGTTTAAAATCCTAAACAGGAAACTCATATCAAAATGTTATTTTAAAATTTGTACAATTTTCATTACTTATTTTGGTTTATGGAAGTGCACCATAACTCATAAATCTGCTTAACTTTTACTAACCTATCTAACTTGAAAAGTAAAATAACCTGAGCACTGTAAAAATTTACAGAATGATGTTATCGTTATTTTGAATAGTATTGCGGTGTGAATTAGTCTATAATTTTCTCACTATTTAAAGGCACTTGATAATAAATTAGAAATAGCTAACAGATGTTTCTATGTTATTGTAATATATAAGTTGGATTTCATAATTTCCGTCCTCTGTAAACCGGTTCCATATGATAAAATAAAACTAGATAAAATAAAACATGCATTGATTTCAACGTTATTTTTTTGAATAGAAATATTTATATTTCGTTATGTAAATGTTCGCGGAGCTATTATAATATTATTACACCTCTCATTCTATCCAAATAGAAGATATTTTAGAACATTATTTTCCTAAAAATCGATCTTAAATAGAATCTTGTACAAATAGGAGTTGTGAGCACATTTTACGTTTCTATGTATCTGTACATAAATTACTAAGAAAATTATTATTAATTTTAAAATATTACTTGCTGTATAATTTTTGCTGCATGATATAAAATATTGAGAAAGAGATGTAAGGATCCAGGTGGGATCTGCGAGAAGTGAACAGAAATGTAAGAGGATCGTCCTACAACTTCCTGACTGCACTATTGGCGCTGAGCTAGCCTTTTTACTGTGGATAGTTTCACTCTTTTACAGCTGCTATTCAGTTTAGTGCTCTTTAACCAAAAAACATTTAACGCTTTTTCTTACTTGCGAATAGATTTTGTCATATTATATTATGCAGGGTGTGTAAAATATCTGGAAACAACCTAATATATTTTAAACCAGATAACATTTACAGACTGTTCTAAATTATGCGGCTATGCTGACTTCTTTTTTATCTAATGACCAACACACGCCTAAATTGAGGTAGAGCCCGTGTGGATCGGCAAGGAAATTTTTAATTCAAGCCTTGGTCTATGTATATATAGTTTAAAAGTTATTTATTATTATAACACAATGCTGCAAACCACAATTCAAACGTTTATTCATTACACAATGACAGCTGGTAGATTAGCAGTAATATTGAACTTTAAGAAGGCGTTATTTTGTAGATTACAAAATAATACATTTTGGGTACTGAGTACTTCCAATTCATTAAATATTTTACAATCGGTACTGGCGCAGCGTGTAGTAAAATATATATAGCCACATTGTCTCTACTATCTACTACTAATATGATTAAGCACTGTATACATATTTCGTAATATTTGTATACATATTTCGTAATATATTTGTATACATATTTCGTATATTTTCCTTATAATATTTCGCAAACAAAACTTTAGCTGAAAGTAATTAGGGGCAAATATTTAATGTCAAATAAATGAGCAATTTTAAAAGTTCAAACATATCCGAAAATATTTTTCAATATTTTTTTACAACGCTATTATAAGACTTACACAAATATTTATTTTAAATATCCAAATGGGTCTGGTCCCATTTCCAGAGAAACGGTTAGCAAGCCATTTAACGAGCCAATATTACTATACAGAATATGAAACGAAGGTAACAAGATATGCATACAGCCGATTTCGGATTTTAATTTATTTCACTATAGGACATACCTCTCTTTGGGTGAGGTTTTTTTAACCCTTATGTTGAGCCAAATAACCGTTTCATTGCAACTAAGCCATATTGGAAATTCTTTTAAACCAAATTTTGCTAGGAATTATATTTGCAGTAGGCTATACATTGGCTATACATCATGTTTATTACGAACTAGCTCCAGATGTGACTATTTAATTAAATGTAATATAATAACACTTCCGAAACGAATCTTTATCACTATATCTTCCAACACAGTTTAACAGTAGCCTATCATGGTCTTGTTTGAGACAATTTGCTTCAGTCTCATAGTTATATGTAATCCATCAACACAGTTAACAATAGCGTATCACAGTCTCGTTTGACACACTTTGCCTCATACTCATAGTTATATGTAATCCGTCAACACAGATAACAATAGCCTATCACAGTCTCGTTTGACACACTTGCTTCAGTCTCGTAGTTATATGTAATCCATCAAAAAAAGTTAACAATAGCCTATTTAAGTCTTGTTTGTGACACTTTACTTCAGTCTCGTCCATTAACACAATCGAAAATTGCCTATTTTAGCATTGTTCATTATAATTGAGAAGGTGAGATCCTTAACCCGCGTTAAAAAATATAATTTTAAGGTTCGGGAAATCGAATTTCGATTTTTATCCTGTTGTATCAAAAGGATTGGTTTTTAATTGGCTACATAATTTTGTTTCTGTTTTATTGTAGAAATAAAAGTATATGTTGAAGAGTAATCCTGTATACAAAAAAACTTCAAGAGCCTGTTCCAAAATCACTCACATTTAAAAACAGCACATCCCTTCAAATTTAAGATATTTGATTTTGTAGTAGTCTTTTATATTTGCAAAAACAATAATCCTCATATAATAATTATACACAGTGTAATTAGAACTCGTTTCACTGATTGGTTTCTCTCTCAGTCCAGTCATTTATGCAATCAACCTCGGAATAAGAGATAATAAGCTGAAGTTTTGTATATACCTTCATTTTGGTGTCTCAAAAGTCTCATAAAATCTCGTGTCTGGGCCTTAAATTATTCAAGGTTAAAAGTAACTAAAAGTATAAGTAAAATAAGTATTTCATTTAATGACTTTATAATTACATAAAGTAGATAAGTCCTAAATTAAAATATTTAAAATATGTACAGTTTTGTAAAATACAATATTATCTTACAAATGACAACTTTTAAAGTAGTATTCACGTACATTCATGGTTGACTTTGAGTTGCAACCCGTAGGACTGAGCGCTCACCTCACTCTCTCTCTCTCAAGGACGATTGAGTCCACGAAAAAAATGTTTCAAACAATTTTATCCCACTGTTTATGCTTTGCAATCTTTATAATAGATGATAACATCGTTGATGCAACACAAACAAAGATAACCGCAAAAACATGTTTTTTAGTTTTTGACCTTGAATACGTAGGTACGACGTTATATGAGATACAACTTTTAGAACGAAAAAATGAAGATATGTTATACAATTATTTAGGTTATTATCTCTTATTCTTAGATTGAGCCCTTATTTAGGCTGAAATGGCTTGACTATTTTACAATTTGGAAAATAACGATGAAAAATATTATTGACAGGATACTAACGAAAATAGAGTAAAAATTATATAAAGTTGACTTTAATTTTTTTTATCATATTGCCCGTATGTGCCAGTCAATGAAAATCCAAATCTTGTGGTTGGTTAGCCAAAAGGTTTCGTTATAAAAAAATCGATCGTCATCGGACTAGTTGGAATAGGTAGTGTGCAAGTATAAAAAATAGCAAACAAGTTTGCAATTCATAAATAATAGCATCCAAATTATTCTGTTGGTTTCTTTCAATTTTTTATTCAAGCATTTTTAAATTAAAAAAAAATATAATTAACTGATTCATACCACAATGTTTTCCGATATACGATAATAGCGTTATGTAAAAGTTGAACATGTGTATGAGTTATAGGGTACAATTTTATCTAAAGAATCTAGAAATAAAAATTATGTAAATTTTATTTAATATGAACGCATTTACTGTTTAATATTTTAAACTAAATTGTCCCTAAAGCTAACTAACCAAATGAGGACTTGTGCTCAAAGCTATAACTCGCCGTGGGTCACGCCTCTTCCCTGTCCCTGTCATGTGCTGAATGAATGTCTTACAGGGGCACCACCAGATGGTAACGTAACTAATTGTTTGTTTACACTATGATTCAAACATTGAATGCTAAAGCGAGGACCAGAGCTATTTTAATTCTATTTACTCTTTAAAAAAATGCGTTTTAGGTTCGTAAACATACATCTTGTTATAATAATACCATTAAATTAGTTATAAAATGGAGATATTTTAGAAATTGTTGCCGTATGTTCATATTCCCATCTTGGTAACCTCAACTACTGACCTTGTATTAACGTAAATATTTCTTGACAGAGATCATCCAACTTAAAACTAAATTAGTGCCATTATTTGGTTTTCAATATGGTTATTAATTTTCCTAAACAATCTTTATTTTTAACCCTTTTTATTCTATTGACCTCTTAAGAGGATATTTTAAATATAAGCGTAGTTTTTGCAACTACAAATACTAAACAAAAAATTAAATAATTAGGAATTTTTAATTTACTAGTAGGAAAAAGTTTACATTACTACATGTTTGATAGGATTTGAGACAGTTCTTCGAACCTGGAATATGAGAGTACTAGCTTTATAATTAACAAACATTTATTACCTTTTACACTGATCAAAGTGATGCATTTCCCCTATTATTCCTGTAATTTTATTAATGGAAAACGCCTAAATTACAGACTTAATTGTTCCTACCGGCGATATTAAAACAGTAGCGGGACATGGTATAGAAAGTTTAAACTTGTAGTTGACATTTTACGCTGTTTAAAATTATTATCTTTCTGATCTTTTTATCTGCTGTAAAACATGCTTTGTTGCTCCTAGATGCTTGAAATATCCGAAGGAATTATATTGGTAATGAATTAATTAAACAGGATTCAAAGATGTGAATGTGAAGTAGCAGTTACGCCATAACTCATCGCCAGGACTCTACCATCGCGTCTCCTGTAATAATCACATTGGTGCAACGGCAAGGCAATGCTTAGTTACTAAAATATAACTAACTTTTCATCTAAATACACGCGACACGTAGCCGTGCTAAACACTATAAGAGACAGTGATTATATGTCTTTAAATATGTTTGCCATATAGCACAGAAATAATTCTAATTTGAATTATATTTTAGTTTCTACGTCCTACTGTCTTATATAATATAAAATTTAAAAAGAAAAAAGTTCTAATAAAATACAATTTATGTATACTAAACAATACAATATAAAACAATAAAATTATGTATTTAGTAATTGACTCATTCACTAAATGAAAGATTACTGACTTAATCGTGAAAGTAAGTGTCATAAAAACCTATTTTATAAAAGAGGAACGTGATGCTATTCCTATTTAAGTGAAAGAGGAAATCCAATACCTACATGCAAGTTAGATAACTCTTGAATTTTTCCAAATTATTTATATTTAATAAAATACTAAATTAATTTAATTACTATTAATTTTATATTTCTTTTACTTCATTACTGCCTAGAACATGTTCAATTGTGAATCTCAGGGAAATATAAAACATTTTTATCACAGAAAGGTTCACAAAGGTTTGTTTAACTGAGAAAGATTCCAAGACTGATTATAAACGGAAACAGTTACGTTTCGTTAATAAAGCACCTTTTTGTTAAACAACATTAATTTGGATATCTTTGCAGTCACTTAATTGGTAAGTTGAAAATGCAACATCTTTATTACCTGAAAATACTTAAATACGGATAAAGGTTTCCTACATGAGGATTATTTTATACGTTAACATCGTACATACCACATGTTTAGATAATAACTTATTTTACATGTTTATTATCAAAAAAATATTACACTTAGAAATTGTGATAGCAATGAAAGTTCTTAGAGTAAATTGTCTTCTTTAAAGATTACGTTCCACGAATCCGTTGACAATGTCCGGCAACACACGCTTGAGTGGAAAATTTATTTATCATATACTTACTAACAGACGTGGCAGTAATAGGGTTAATAAAAGAAAAATGTATCTCGCATATGAAATCACTCTTTAGGTATTTGTAACTTAAAGGTTTTAAAAAGAACAAAAATACGTTTGCAATAAGAAATTGTAGAAATTAAAAGTATTGAAAATTAAAATTTATATATATTTTCATACAATGTTTACAATACACAATTTGCATGTACAACAAAATTTAAATTAAAATATATCACAGTTTCAATGTTATAGGAGTAGTTTTAGGTGATATATAAAATAAACATATAACCGTTAAAATATATTTCCAGCTTTAATAACAATGCAGAGGAAAATATTTCAACAATAAACAATCAATACTAAATATTACTTACAATTTTTAATGTTCGTTACATCTATTGGTAAATTAAAAAAGTTTTTGCTAAAAATTACAAAATTATTGACTTTAGATACTCCCTCCATTTTTGCAAAGCTTCGACTATTGCCTAACGAATGGTTTCATGATGCAATTAGGGAACCTCTAGTATTACCTTTCCTCTTATATGTTCAATTGTTTCACTATAAAGGTTTAAATATTTTAATACTAGGAACAGTAGACCTGGCTTCAAACCGTTAGAATGGCTTCGGGAAGGATCGGTTTTATCATATATATATATATATATATTTAAGCTAGGAGAGTTAGAGCAAGTGAGGGCTTTGCCTTTATTAGATTATACTAATATTGTTTACGAGCGTCATCACTCAAAACCACCTTTAGCATTTTTAACTAATTAGTTACTAGTAATTACGTTGAGCCGGGGCTCAGTTTGGGCAATTTTTTTTTTTGTCTATTATTTTCCCACCTCGGCCACTCTTGTCAGTCGGTGGGGGAGTCACTCCGTCAAGTATTGATTTTTCTGCCTGGTTGGACTGATTGGTCGAGGTCAGCTGGTTTGACCTTGACTAGTTTACCGACCAGCTGTTCACCGGCACCGGCACCGGCTACTGTTCGGAGCGGTCAGACTGTTCGGAGACACGTTTGGAGAAGCTTACTGTGTTCTGGCTGTTCTCTGTTCTTCCCGTTTCTCCATGGCTGGCTAACTCCACTACTTTCGGCAGGGTCCCCGTGAGTGCCGTCAGCGGGACTGGTGCGGCGAGTCTGCCCGGAACAACTAAAAAATGGAATGCCCGCGCCCTGCCAGCGCTATTGGACCGGCATCCAACCGGAGTGTGTAGTGCTCCCATTCATTTCTTCTGGAACAAGGTTGGATTAAAAATGTGTTTCTTTACTTCTTATACTGAACTTGCGAGGACTGGGGTGCAGGGAGCGCTGCCAGATGTTAGATCTGGAGGAGGCCAGTACCTAGCCAGTATTTATTTAGTTAGTTACATGACCTGAAGGGGAGGATTTCATCTTTAATTCGGATTCGTGGAGGCAACTAAGCCCCCGCCTCCTTCGAAAATTGGCTTTAAATATATTTTTTTTAAATTTCGGCTACAAACTTGAAACAAAATTACTTTTCAAAAAATAGTGGGCCTAGAAATTCTACAACCTTTTTCCTCCCCTCAGTTCATAAAAATTACCAGTTAAAATTTTGCTACTGCCGTACTGATATTATGTTATTTAGTATATTATATTGTTTATTTATTATGTTATTGTTTCTATTTATTATGTTATTGTCTTTATTGGAATTCTATTGATTGTTGTTTATTTAGTTATTAAGTTACGCGGTGCACCGTGGTGCTGAAGTAATTGTATTTTGCATGGAAATGTTTGCCACCTATTAATTATATATCATTTACTCGAAATCTTGTCTCTTTGTCTCTCTTCCCACTAGTGGCATGTGATTGTTTTTTTTTTAATGATTTGCTCCGAGTTTGGGAGGGGCGCGCTTCCGAGGCCTCCTGTCTATTTCGCTTTACTCGGAACAAAATGGTAGCAGGAGCGTGGTTACGTGTTTTTACCCTCTGCGGGCCCGGGGTTTTTGTTTTGCCACTGGTGGTGAGAGGCACGAGTTGGAAGTTGTTAGTTGACTTCCTGCGCCTGTGCCGTCTCGCTGTGCTATGTTCCGCCGATCTACAGGAAGTGTGTAAACTTGTTTATTATTTTCGGATTCTTGTTACTTGTGTGTTTTTGTTATATCTTGTCTTCGTTGTTTTTTTTTCTGGTTTTGTTCTGGTACGGCGTAGTGTTTTGCTGTGGTATTTTGGATTCGCTGAACGTGTTTCGTGGACGGCAGGAATTCTGGGGACCCTGCTGAGAGTGTTGTCTCACTAAGTTATTCACTTGTCGCCTTAGTTATTGCTTTGTTAGTCGTTGACTTCGAGTCAGTGTGTTGTTTTGTTAGTTTTTGTTACTCTTTGTTATCATGCCTGTCTCTCTGGTGCCTGAATACTTGCTGAAGGAGGATCTCCATTTTGAGTTGTTGTTGGCTCGTGGGCTTACTCCGGGTTCCGACTGCGAGTCCATGCGGAAGCAACTGCGTGATAATATGGAACTGGACACGACCTGGCCTAGAGATTTGACGTTCCAGAAGCAGAGGCCTATTTTGGAGGCTAAGTTGGAGACTTTTGAAAATAGTCAGGAGGACTGGTTGGAGTCGCCGCCTACTGGCCGAGAGAGGGCTAGGTATTTGTCCCGGCTTACCCATCTACATATGAGGCCTGTCGCTACTTAGATCCAAGCTTACCAGTTTCTGGTTGATAGGGAGTGGTTGGAGGAACGCATCACCTTGGTGGACGGGCCTGCTGACTGTACTCGAGAGGGACGAGGGTGGCAAGGCTCCTGAAAAAACTGTGTCTGCGGTTGACTCTGCTGCGGCTGTTAAGGGTGAAGGCCAGATCCCTGGATCAGTCGTTGCGGAGGTGTCTGGTGTGGACGGGGCCCGGGGGCCTGTGACCCAAATGCCTGCTGGATCTGGAGGACTGGGGACCGTGATGACGGGATCCTTTGTTCAGTATCACAAGCTTCCAAACCCACTTACCCGTTGCTGCAGCGACTACCAACGGTGGATGGTCTAGATACTGAAGCCTTGCTTGCGGTTTCTTTCTGAGATCCTGCGACTGCATGACTTGCCTGGTCTTCAGGGAGCGAGCTTCCTGCATGTCATCTCTCCGTTTTGTAGGCCACCTTTGGGTGACTGTCTGGTTCGAGTTCTCCAGAGGGGTGGTACCTGGATGATTTTCATAGGGAGGCATTGGATTTCTTTGTTCCTGGTCAGTTGAGGGAACGTCTCCGTGTGGAGAAATTCTTTAGGCCTCAGGGCAACGGAGAGAGTTTGGCTAAGTTTGTGGCCGAGGTGAGGGACACTGATAGGGTGTTAAGGCTCAATATCCCCGAAAGTACTGTGGTCACCACCATTCTTGAGGGTCTCAATCCTGAAGGAGGTCCCGTCTAGTTTTTGCTGGTCGCCTTCCACCTTTTCTGAACTGGACCGTCTGTGCATTGCTTCGCGCAGCGTGCAGTTTGCTGACCGGCAGAGGGCGGAGAGGAACAATCATCGTTCCATCCAGCCTCCAGGGCTGTCACGGCCGTACAGAATCCCGTGGATGGGCCACATCACTCTGGTGGGCTTCATCCACCCATCTGCTATGCCTGTGGTGAACGAGGTCATACTCGTCGGGAGTGTCCTAGGAGATATCGCACTGGTCCAAAAAAACTAGATCAAAAGGGGGGTTTTCTCTGAAGTTCCCCCCGATGGTCTAAGAAAAAATTTCAAAAAAATAGTACCTGTGCGAAAAATTTGATTAATAGTTTGGACACTATGAAGCCTAGCAGAGAAGGGAAACCTACGGCTTAGGACAGCATCTTCGGTGTGCCCTTATATTAATATCTTAGTGGGAGACTCAGTGCATAAGGCCCTAGTTGATTCCGGGTCAGCCTGTAGCCTCATCTCTTCCCGTCTTTTTGAAGCCATTTCAAGTTTAGGTTTGGTGAAGCACACCGAGGAGTCTTCTTTAACTTGCGGACTGCTTCTAATTCCCTCTTCCAATTTCGAAGAAGGCTTCAATCAAGTTTAAGGTTGAATATTTTTCATGGGTGTGGAGCTTCCTTGTGGCCCAGGACCTGAGTATGGATTGTATTTTGGGGGGCGGATTTTATTCAAAAGACTGGTTTGGTGCTGGATCTTCAGGCGGGCCAGTCTTATTTCAAATTCAATCGGCGAGTGTCAGTCCCCTTTTCTGATAAATGCAAATCGACGCCGCAGGTTGTGGAGGTGGAGTGTGAGGAAGGTTCTGCCCCTGGGGACCCGTTCGGTCACTTGGATGAGGAGCAAGCTGGGGTTCTCCGTGAGCTTTGCTCAAGATTTCGGATGTCCTCACACCCAAGCTCGGTTCTACCCATCTTATTGAATATGAAATTCGTCTGACTGACACTCAGCCAGTACGCTCCCACCCATACAAGTTGGCTCCTCCAAAGATGGAGGTTATGCGTGGTATCATCAAGGATCTCTTGGATCAAGGAGTTATTGAGCCTTCAAACTCATCGTATGCCAGTCCCAGCGTTCTTGGTTCCAAAGCAGAATGGAAAAAATCGTTTATGGTGGTCGACCTAAGAAAACTTAATGCCAAGATTGAAATAGACTCAGTGCCTCTCCCCGATCTCCATTCTGCTTTTGATTGGTTCGGTAAGGCCAAATTTTTCACTATATTTGATTTGAAACCAAGCCTATCATCAGATTCCGTTGAAGAAGGAATCACGTCCTCTCACGGCCTTCTGTGTTCCGTGGAATTTGTATCAGTACCGATCTGTGCCGATGGGGCTAGCTGTGGGGGCCCCAAACGTTAACTAGGTTGCTTGACTCCATCTTCCACGATGTGAAGTTCAGGTATGTCTTTAATTATCTTGATGATCTTCTGGTCTACAGTGAGTCTTTCACGGAACACGTTAAAACATCTTGAGGAGGTCTTGGTTAGGTTGGGTAGGGCTGGCCTTACCGTCAATCCGGAGAAGGTGTCTTACGCCAAGTCTGAAATATCGTTTCTCGGTCACCTCGTGTCGTCTAGGGGTGTATCTATAGATCCTGCCAGGACCCAAGGCATTCGGGATTTTCCTCCTCCGAAGGATGCCAAGGGTGTTGCCAGATTCATCGGCATGGTTAATTTCTACCGTAGGTTTATTTCCTGACTTTGCCGAGGTGGCCGCCCCTCTGAACGCTTTAAGAAGGAAAGACGCAAAGTTCGTTTGGGGTGAAGATCAAGAACGTGCTTTTCAACTGCTTAGGGAGGCCATTATCCAACCTCCTGTGCTGCGAATACCGGACTTTAGTAGGCCCTTCATCTTGCAGACTGACTCCTCATCCTGTGCTGTAGGAGCTGTGCTTTTCTCAAGAATTCGCGACGGCGCTCGGCAACCTATCGCTTTTGCATCTAGGACTTTGACCCTTCAGGAAAAGAAATCTTCTATTTATGAGCTGGAGTGTCTGGCGGTCGTTTTCGGCATGGATAAGTTTCGGAGGTTCCTAGAGCATTCCGAATTTCTGCTGGAAACTGACAATCAGGCTCTTTCCTGGCTATTGGCCCATCCTCGACAACTCGGGAAGATTGGTCGCTGGGTTGTCAAAATTGCGGCCTTTAAATTCAGGGTGCAGCACATTCGCGGCACCCAAAACGTCGTCGCCGATGCTCTTTCTAGAATGTATCATCTACCCAGCGATCCTGTTGATTCTCAAGCACCGTTGTGTGGGACTGTGATGTTGGATTTCCCTGCTGCCTTTGAGAGTTTTTGGCTCTCACCAACTTCAAGACCCCGAGTTGTCAAACATCATTGGTGAGCTCCAGGAGGGAGAAGCCCACTCTCCTTACTTCTTGTCCAAGGGTGTCCTCTGCTGTCGTGCCCGAACGCGGAGGTGGTCCCAAGATTGTTCTGCCGAGTGCCCTCATACCGATGGTCTTTTCCTACTTTCATGTTTCTCCCGTGGGCGGTCATTTAGGTATTCACAAGACCATCGCTAAAATCAGAGATAAGTTCATCTGGAAGAGTATGGACAGAGACATTGCTGGTAGAGTACGAGCTTGTCATCTTTGCTCGGTCAGTAAACCAGCACAAAATACCAAATTAGGACTTCTTTCCTCCGAGGTGGCGGAGCGGCCTCTTGAGAAAGTGTTCATTGACTATGTGGGGCCCTTTCCCCGTAGCAAGTCAGGGAACACCTCCCTGCTTGTCGCTGTGGATGCTTTCTCTAAGTTTTGCTGGTTGATTCCTCTTAGGAGTGCCACGGCGTCGCTCACCGTCAAGGCACTCAAGTCCCGCCTTCTACAGAATTTTTGGAGTGCCCGCCACCTTCGTCTCAGACAACGGCACACAATTCGTGTGTCGAGGGAGTTTCATCGCTTCTGTTTTTGGGCATGGAATCAAACATGTTACGACATCTCCTTACTACCCCCAGCCTTCTCATGCTGAGCGGTTCAACCGCAATCTCAGAGCCGCCCTCATCGCTTATCACGCTGAGAAACAAACTACCTGGGATGAAAACCTGAGCTGGCTTCAGTTAGCCTTCAATTCTGCTCTTCACGAAAGTCATGATTCCACGCCTTTTCAGGTCATGTTTAGTCGTCCTCCTTCTGATCCCTTGTTCTAATCTCTGGAGTCTGGATAGTCTTCTACCAGTGCCTGGTACTCCCAATGTGAGTGACACTTGGGAAGCAGTCAGGGTTAAGCTCCTACAGTCTAGGGAAAGGGTGAGGAGAAAATTCAATAAGGGACGTATTGCTAACCCCTTCCAGGTTGGGGGATCTTGTCTTTTGTATAGGCCCATCCGGTCAGTTCGGCCGTGGATAAACGGGCAGCCAAACTTTGCTATCGGTGGACAGGTCCTCACCGGATTCTTCGTTTTCTCTCCCCAGTTACTGCTGGAGTTGGTTGATCCCGTATCGGGGAGGTGTGTGGCGGAAGGCCCACGTTTCTCATCTGAAGGCCTTCCGTGGTGATACCTCTGGTCATGCTCTGGATACTGGTGCGGCTGCGGGGGTGTCCGGGGACTGATCACCCCTGGTTTTCCCCTGTGGTGTCGTTTTTACTCTCTTTCTGTTTTCTTCTTTCTCCAAAGAGAGGCGCCTCTCAAAATTTTTCAGGAGGACCGTGTTTTGTCTGCCTCCTGCTCAGGACTTCGTTTCCTAGTTAGGGTTCTCGACTTCCCGTATCCTGTGCCAGAGCTTGTTGGTTCTTCTTTCAGTGGGGGAGAGGTTTTGTTTGGGGTTGCACCCTTTTTAGTGGGGGAGGTTGAGCCGGGGCTCAGTTTGGGCAATTTTTTTTTTTTGTCTATTATTTTCCCACCTCGGCCACTCTTGTCAGTCGGTGGGGGAGAGTCACTCCGTCAAGTATGATTTTTCTGCCTGGTTGGACTGATTGGTCGAGGTCAGCTGGTTGACCTTGACTAGTTTACCGACCAGCTGTTCACCGGCACCGGCACCGGCTACTGTTCGGAGCGGTCAGACTGTTCGGAGACACGTTTGGAGAAGCTTTACTGTGTTCTGGCTGTTCTCTGTTCTTCCCGTTTCTCCATGGCTGGCTAACTCCACTACTTTCGGCAGGGTCCCCGTGAGTGCCGTCAGCGGGACTGGTGCGGCGAGTCTGCCCGGAACAACTAAAAAAATGGAATGCCCCGCGCCTGCCAGCGCTATTGGACCGGCATCCAACCGGAGTGTAGTGCTCCCATTCATTTCTTCTGGAACAAGGTTGGATTAAAAATGTGTTTTCTTTACTTCTTATACTGAACTTGCGAGGACTGGGGTGCAGGGAGCGCTGCCAGATGTTAGATCTGGAGGAGGGCCAGTACCTAGCCAGTAAATTTATTTAGTTAGTTACATGACCTGAAGGGGAGGATTTCATCTTTAATTCGGATTTCGTGGAGGCAACTAAGCCCCCCGCCTCCTTCGAAAATTGGCTTTAAATATATTTTTTTTTAAATTTCGGCTACAAACTTGAAACTAAATTACTTTTCAAAAATAGTGGGCCTAGAAATTCTACAACCTTTTTCCTCCCCTCCGTTCATAAAATTACCAGTTAAAATTTTGCTACTGCCGTACCTGATATTATGTTATTTAGTATATTATATTGTTTATTTATTATGTTATTGTTTCTATTTATTATGTTATTGTCTTTATTGGAATTCTATTGATTGTTGTTATTTAGTTATTAAGTTACGCGGTGCACCGTGGTGCTGAAGTAATTGTATTTTGCATGGAAATGTTTGCCACCTATTAATTATATATCATTTACTCGAAATCTTGTCTCTTTGTCTCTCTTCCCACTAGTGGCATGTGATTGTTTTTTTTTTAATGATTTGCTCCGAGTTTGGGAGGGGCGCGCTTCCGAGGCCTCCTGTCTATTTCGCTTACTCGGAACAACACTAGTGATTAATAATTAATTACTTGTCCGATAATTTGTTACTGTCCAGGTAGCGTAAGAAGTGAAACTGTGTAATGGAATGAGCCAGTAAATATCGCAGTTAATGTAAACGTTAAAGCGTCTGAGCACGTACATTCCCTTGCTGTTTTAGATTCTCTGATAAAATTAAGTGAATGTCTATCATGGTATGTTGTTTTAACAAAAAATCATATTTTTAGGTAATGTATCGAGATTCTGATATTGTATTTTAATTGTTTTTTATCCGAGTTCTTGAACCAGTTATTGTTGAATTTGGAACAAATCTAAAATTACTTTATACTGTATATTTCTATAAACATTCAGTTTGAAAGTACATTAGTCAAAAATAATTAAAATGTTTAAAAATTTAAAACATATACTTTTTTCTTATTGTATGATGTAATAAGAAGAATTTAAATGACTAATTGAATTATTTACGTACATGTGGTGTGCTATCAGTTTTTATAATGCGGGAATACTGATGGTAGTTGAAACAAGAGACAAAATATTTATGGATATAAATGACCAGGGTATTTCAATGTAATTTGTCAGTGACACGAAGGAATCAGTGGTTTTAACATTACAACTAATGATTGGATAATGGAAGATTGATCAACTGAATCTTCTGTACCGTAATTGTTTCACTTGTTACTAATAATATGAACGTATCATTAATTTTACTTTCGATTACTACTATCGTGGAGAGTGGTCGGACTCATTCGAGTATGAGAATACTCGGTGATAACAAACATACAAAAACTACTATAATCCACGAGAGTTCATTTTATTAAAAGAAAATGAAAAAAAAACTTCATTCAAGATAGGTACCCAATAAAGGAAAATATGTATTTTAGTTCATTTAACGATACAAACCAAGTAGTTCTCACAAAATAAAGGTACGCATACCAAGTGCGTCATCAATTCGGAGGAATTAATCCCTGAAAACCTGATCAGTACTAACATACCGAGAGTTTAATCACTCCATAATATAAGATATCGTGATCAGAAGGCTTTGTATAAATAGGAGATTGAACAAAAGAAGTCTGATATGCTCTCTACGCACTTTCATAAATATCACAGGTTTCTTCAAAAAGCCTTGCATTGACCATCCAGAAAGGTTTAGAACTAGCAGGCGCAGGGTCAAAAAACTAGCAATGAGGAATTTGTACATTATTCTTTGTACGAAAAGTTTATAGCTTGAAATTTTTATGGTCACGTACAGAATATGAATGCATGATGCCTTTGATACCTCGAGAGTTGAATAAGTACTTCCATTGACTTTTAAAACATTTACTAAACCAACCTAAATGATTAGTGAATAATGGTTTATTTTCTCCCTTAGCATAAACATACTACAAATTATAGTTTTGTTTTAAGTAGAAATAACCATATTATTCATTTGTAACCATGTTCTTTGTTCCCGTAATCGTTTATCCCTTACAATACGGTATTGGGATTATAAAGCTTTAGGGCTGACTATGACGGATACATTGAAACCCATACCGAAGAAATAGGCGTATGTTTAAATGTTTGTTTGAATTTATTTGGGAAGGCTTCATAGTTACTTCATGTTTCGTTTCAAATAAAATCGTTATTATTAACGCATCGAACTAGCACTAAAAACTATGTACTAAAAATCTTATTGTAAATTCTCCTATTATATATTATGTATTATTATATATAATTATATATTATTATAGATGATATATTATATATAATTATATATTATTATAGATGATATATTATATATATATATATAATATATCATCTTATGTTTAAAAATACGAATGATGATTTGTTTAATCATGCGTAATTAGGGAAGGATTAGTGATAAGGTAATCAGTTGAATAATATATTCAAATTTTCGAATAATTTTAAATAACTCAAGTCCAATACTTTTAGATCCTAATACTTGAAATTATTAATAAAGCGGCAATTTTACATATTTAATGCATGTAAAGTGATTGTAAGTACATTGTAAAGTGACTGTATGATAATGTTTCAATTAAGTTTTAATATAAAACCACTAATTATTCTCATTAGTGCCTATCCTTAAACCAACATCAACTTTAATTATTCCACAATAACTTAAAAACTTAGTAGCTATAAACAGGATATAGTTAAAAACAACATAAATAACTATATCTATATATCTAACGATTTGCAAATGTGATCCTCGCCGACAAGACTTGCATGTCTTGATGGAGCCTACTGTATGTATACAAAACGAATAAATGAATTACATTGAATTAAAATCACTTTTATGAAGCGTCAATGTAGCGATCCTCACGGAACCACACATTAACTTCTTTCAAAATAATGTTACAGGATATTATATAAATTCAGTAAGTCATGACAAATTAAAAAGTGTTCACATTCATCAACCGCTCTTGACAATTAACATTTATCTCAGTAAACTTCTACTACTTTCTTATTTCTATAATTTTATTTTCCTAAATGTAAATATATACTGCACAACGGAGGCTCCAAATCTGAAATTAAATCAAGGAAAATGTATTTAGAACCAGGCGATTTTATTAAGGTATACTAATTTTTATTTTACAACGTAACAATATTATGAAAGACCAAATAAATATGATCACTGAAGTAGGAAATGAAAGGAGATAAAAGAGTCTTACTGGTGTAAAGATGAGACCTGCAAACTTTAACATAAATTTAGCAACTGAACTCATCTCGACAAGAAATTACTAAGGGTGGAGGAGGTTAGAGGACCCAAACGGGAGACAGAAGGAAGGTACATGTGGAAAATAACGTTTCAACAATGTATAGACATCCGAATCATCTGTTCTGTCTCTAATCTGCAGCACGCCCGCGTGGTAGGCCAAGTCTATGGCCAGTCTGTGCGCATGCCTGCACGAGATCTGCTTAACTACTCCTAAAAATTCCAACACATTTTTTCTTGAAATAAAACTTAATTGTAATACTTTATTTTAACCTCCTACTTCCAATAAAAACGAGCCTATTACCTCCTTCATTATGGGATCTTTTTATTTCTTAGCTAGTGTGTAACTGATATCTAGAAGAGACCAAGACCAGGTAAAACCCTATTTTTATAACAGAGTGGGTGTATATTTTTAAAATAATAATTAGCTTATAACTTGTTTATTAAAGTCACCTTTACATTTTAATATGTTATTAAGTTTCTTGCAATAACAAACTACGAACTATCTTTCATCTGATATTATCTTTATACAAATACTCTCTGTCATTAAAATAAAGTTTGAATGACAGTGAATGAGAGAACTATATTCGGAAAAGTACTAAGTTTTTACAATGTTCTAGGAAGCTTTGAGCAATAGAACAAAGTAGACGCTTACAATAAGGATAGCTGTAGCATTACTGTGACCTTGAAGACTCGGCACTTATCGTATTGTTTGTTTCACGTCAGTGCCAGACTAGCTTTTACAGTTTGCCTTATATTTATTGGAAACTTTTCCGTTTTATTTTATATCCAAGAAGTTTGCTTAGAAAAGCGTTATAACAAAAAAGCTGGTTATTTTAATAACAACAGGAATGTCACGGTTTCAGATTTCAAATTTACTTTCAAAATACAAGAATTTACAAGGTTTATTACTAATTGCAGGATCTTCATGAATTAACACACGCTTAGTCAAGCATGAGAGTTGAGTTCATTTTAGCCTTACATCCGTTGATTTCAATCCAAACAAAGTTGAATGAGAGTTGTATGAATATTTAAGAGACCGTAATATGTTGATTTCCACCCATTTTTGGTACAATGATCGTTTCGCTCAGAACAAACTTTTTATTTACACAAGCTTCTACCTTTAAATCCCTCTGTGAATATCTCAATATAGAAATATATATATATATATATATATATATATATATATTCAGGTGTCCCAAAAGTCAACGTTAATATTAAAAGGAGGGATAGGCCAGCCAATGAGTAACCAAAATAATAAAACATGCAACAGTAAAAGTTGCTTAGTTTTCGAGATATTGACATCATTTTGGAAACTACAAAAACAGCTTAGATGTATATTTCATGTACTACTGCTACAAAACTAGGACTTTTATTATTATGTTATCTTTGAATTAAAGGCATGAATTAGAAGAAATGGTCTTGTCACTTAATTTGAACCAAGTAATTTAAGACAAGGACGATTTATAACAAAATAAATTCGTCCATTAGATTAATTTATTTCTAGTTACAATTATCAATTAAATTTGTCAAAATCATTTAATTACAGTTCATACTGATTTGGTTACCTTCAATTACTTAAACCTATTCACAACAAAATAGTAACATAATATCATGCTTGAATAAGTTATGACGAGTAACATTAAAAATCTATTGATTATGTTAAAGAATAAATAATTTTGCAACAAGCGATCATCTCGATGTTATATTTCCAAACAATCTAATATTTTCGTTTGATTGCCTAATTACGGTCCCAAGCTTGAATATTTAATGTTTACCAATCTTGAGGTTATTTGACTTTGAGAATCATCATCGTCAATTCTCTTTCAGAATTTTAATTGGCTGGAAATGTTATAGGGCAGAAGCTACGAATTTATATGCGAGTAAAAAATAGATATACCCTTAAAGAAGAATTTGAAGGCATAACTGCGTCATTTCTTTCCTTTATATTGAAAAATCAACCTCAACGTATATTAAAAAATTATATAACTTACTTTAGGTGTTATTATTAAATTGAAGAAACCACGAGTCTATATTAAATGACCCCCTTCGAATCAGTACGCTTTTACAACATATCTAGTAACAAATGGTTCATTTAAAGAAATAGTTAATAAAATTTGTGTATACAAAATTCACACCATTAAACCACTATTTTGGATCCTAAGCTAGCATCTAATATCAACTCTAACTAATGAAGTAGGAGTAAAAATATGGCCAAGCAAATCACTGTGGAGATATCACAGGGGTTACACCTTTTTAGAATATTATACGAGTACATAACATATACAATGATATTTGGTAATGAAAAACAACTGGTAGAGTATGATATGGCACTGACATACCTTAGCCTCAAACGTTTAGTCTCTAATTCCTTAAATTGATATAAATGCTTTAAATGTAATAATGCATTTTACAAAAATAATAAAAATCACTCTTGTGATAATTTACAAATCCTATTGACAATTACGGGGACACGTATTATGACAAAGCTGTTAAATTAAATTAAATTTCTCTACTTAATATTCAGAAATATACTACAACCACACAATCACACGGTACTTCATTGCACGTGGATTAGTATACAAGTGTTTCTAGCACTGTACGTCTTCTTATTTTGCTTCACTGATAGGGACAGGGTCTGAAAATTAAACAGTATTTTTAATCTTCGATTTGAACCTGGTATCTACATGTAAATAAAGTACAATGACGTTTAAAAAGACGTTTTTAATTAGTGGCATTTTTTTCAATTTTACCTAGGCTATTTAACCTACAATAATGAGTAATGTTCAACTCATCCTCATACGCTTAATCTGGTAACTTAAATTCTCATTCTCGTACACTTAGTAATTGCTCCGTTGTTTAGGTAATGAAATAAAGATGCTTGTAAACAGATGGCGTTAAGAACAGAAAATGCACAATTATGGACTGAAAATGTTCTTTCTCTTGACATGTCGTATGTAAAATTGTTATATAAAATACATCTCTCACGGTATTTTTAATGTGAATGAGTATTTTTTAACAAGTTAGACAAAATAACGTCCGAAAGTGAATTACGAAAGATAATTTGTTGATACTGCAGCTGGTTCCAATAACAGGATAACGTTATATTAGCCATAAAGAACACATACAAGGAGTGACACTAAGGAAATTATTAAACTACATAAAGTATCTTTGTTAAAGGAAATCTTTGAATTTCTTTTATTATTTTGACCTCGGGAAGAGTTTTCTCTTTCTATAGTCCCAGGTATACTTGTTGGTTCAGTATAAAACAAGATTTAATGACCCTAAGTTCACCTGCTAAATAAAGAGCAGTATGTTATTTAACTCGAGATTGCATTTACAATACTTATTGTCTTATCATAATGCTTGTTACTATTTTTGTCAATTTAAATAGAAAAGAAATTTCAGAAAAGGGCAACTTTTTTCCGTTTCAGAGTTTGTTCAAAGTAACTAACGAATATGCATCATTCTTTATAAAATATCTATGTATTCATTTGAGTTCTTGAAACCAAGAAAGCATGGACCAATTTGATTTATTACTAAAGGCATTAGTTGAAATGTACACTGAAGGTTTTATTTATCTGTATGTTTGCTACTGTTTTCTTAAATAAGCCATCGTTTACAGCAAACATATCACCGAACAATAAAATCTTCTACAATAGGAATTTCCCCAAGTCTGTAATTGAAGCTATATACGCTAGATGGCTTTCAACAAGCGCTGAATCCTATTACAGAAAACAATGAAAACAGTGTAATTATTATTACAATATTATTACAATTAATTACAATACAATTATTGTATATTGTTAAATCAAAGGTCTTCTTTGCATAAACATTAATACTTTATTGTAATACATTTCTAATACGATAAAACTATTAAAAAGCAATTCATTCCTAATAGTAAGTTACAAGCTATGGAGTAAGATTGTATGTACCTTAAGCCTTTCATAATAAAATAAGTACCGATCAAAACTATTGTAGATATCAATAAAAGGGGTTTACAGTTTTAAAAATTAAACTCATAAAATACTTCACTATTTTCACTGTTTCCACTTGCATAATAGTGTAAATTATTTATTGAAAAAACGTGCCCAGGAGATAGGTTTCGTAGCTCTGGGACATTGAAATCCTTTCATCACTTGAGTAGTAACCGGAACTTCCGTTTCCGGTTTCAAACAATTGACTCTGTATACCTGACCCTGAAAAGGACAGTCTTTGGTCTCAGTAAATCAATAATGAAAGCTAATCTAATAAGTTAGATACAATACATTTGGTAACACATTTTTGTTAGCAGAAATCTTCTTATGATTAAATACAATAATGTTACAGTATGTAAAGTTATACAACTGTGTATCTTTTCGTTGTTCGCAGTGCACATGTTACACGTACACAATTGTATCATCTACATTATCTAATGGTCTTATTCACGCTCTAAAGTCAGTACAGTATCCTTTGCTATATTCGACTAAACGCAAACAACATATTTTAATATCATACTTGGCAGACTGATTTATATTGGCTAACAAAATAATCTTCATTTTTCATATGTGGTAATTACAATATTTTTTATTCATTTAGGATAAAATTTTATACGTTTCAAATAAATTTTTTATTTGTTGGGTTTAAAATTTGAATAAGGGCAAAATTAATGTTAAATATAAATGAAGTGATGAAATGAAAATATTTAAATTGGTTGTAGGTTAATTTACAACTGCGTCACTATAGATTAAAACACGTTTAAATATTGTATATTTATTCACTACTAAATGAAATTGTACACTGACTATGGCTTAGTGTTAAAACAAGAGTTTTTAATGATAAATACAAAGATAAAAATATATTGTGGAGTTACTAATATAATAAAAAACTATTCAGGTTCGAACTGTATAAAATGTTATTTTTTAATTATAAAATATTAACTATCGTCAGGAATAATTTGTCAAAAGAAGTACTCTAATGTAGCCAGATAAATTCATGAAAATCTATCCATATTTAAATTACAGAACTCAACCTGCTATTTTTGAAAGGGAAATATGTTTCAGCCTACAAACAGTAAGCTGTGTGCGTTAGGATCTGTTTGAAGTAAGTTTGTGATCAACAGAGCAGCAAACGTTCGACAAACATTGTCGAAACAGTACTTTGGGTAAATAATCTGACATTGGGCTGATATGCAAATATTGAATATTTTAGCGTCTTTTATATTATTCTTCCAAATATATATTTGTTGTTGAAGTTTATTCACACATATTTCAAATTCTAATAATTTTCTTTAAATTTAATTTTTATAATTAATATTAACTGCTTTTCAAATATAAGGTACTTCCCCATTAAAAGTGTGTAGAGAGATTTGCATGATTCACAAAGTCCCTTTGACATAATGTTTTGAATAGTTAAACTAAACTTAATTATCCAGTCTAAAATCTATGTAATTATATTTATTAGGGTAGATAGACACTATTTGAATACCTCCTCAAATCACTTTAAAAATAGTTTATTAAACATCAGTTCATAGTTGCAGATTTAAAAAATGGACTTAAAACAATAATCCCCGTACTTGTTAGATATTTAAATTTAATTTCAAAACGCTTACACAACCACTTCTGTTGTAAAAGGTTTCTCAAAAAAAGGTTTTCTACTTTCAAATTAAAAAAATTAAAATATAGTTAACTTCTTCTTTAAAAAAATTAAATCGAACTAAAAGTTAACATTTTTATAAATCTCAAATAAAATAATGTTTATAATTCAACTCAAAATAAACTGTAATTTTCTCTATTACAAACGATGCTAAATGAAACAGAACTAAAAACTTCCTCAAAAATGCTTCGTACTACGTATGTCACAACATAAGATTGATACAGACCCAAAGTTAAAACTGTAATTTAAAAATATGTATTCAAAAATTTTATATCGTGATGTATAAAAATTATTCTGACTGTTTAATACTAAAATGGTTATTACAAGTAAATTTTATACAATGGTAAAATTTGAGTCTTTACTATGGACAATACTTGCAACGACATGTACTCTCTTTAAAACGCGTTAATTACTAAATAAATTAAAATCGTCTTAATTCCCTATTGTATTGAAATTATACAATATCTGTGTAAAGAAAGCTAGCTTTTGTTGACAAGAAAACTCCCATCTGAGAATTCTAATTTGATTATCAAAGACCTACTTAAGCAATTTCCTGCATATACTGGTAATTTAAAAAAGAATAATGTAAACCACTAACAATTAACATCAAAAAGATAATGTAAACCACTAACAATTAACATCAAAAAGATAATGTAAACCACTAACAATTAACATCAAAAAGATAAAAAGGCGCCGAGAAAACGCGTGTTGGAGGTTTTTATTCCAACCCTTTCTACTAATCAGGTAACTATAAACAAGGCCTTTGATTGGCCTTCAACTATCCAATCACAAGGTCGTCAACTCTCATTGTAAACTTGTTAACAAAGTAAGCTACCAGACTATTCTGCTCTCTTACTGTATCATCCTACATACGCAAACCCTTTCTTGAGAAATTACATTATTTATTTTACCAATATTTTGATATTACTAATTCAATTCTAAACTATTTTCACATATAGTTTCTCTCATTAATATTTAATAAATAAATTTTTAATTGCCTATATAGCAAATGCTAAGGTTCAAATAAAATATTGAATTTACCAATAGTGTTATACAGCATTGCAATAGTTGACTAAATCAGATTGTTACTAAAAGCAAATAATATTTAGTCATAAATTGTTATAAACAAATAATAAAGATCATGACAACTAGCTCGGTATATATTATCTCTATACGAATATGCTCTAAAAGCATGCTGGCTGGTTCAGATGATGAAGTTCAAATAATTCCTTAGTATCTGTCTCAATTAAAGTTATTTATCGAGATAAGGGGCGTTCATTAGTGCACTATCGGCTTTCACCCTTGGAGACAGAAAACGCTCGATACACATTTAATGAGCATTGTTAACAAACCAGTATTGAATATAATTTGACAGAGATTTGAATATAGAGTAATGGACAGTTTATAATTTTTATTGTTTTATATATATAAATAATAATTGTTAAATAACACAGAATAACAAAATTAATTTTGGGATTTTGTGCCTTCATTAGCTCTTCAACTCCCACCTACTTTTACAAGATTTGGTGGAAAAATTTAAATGTATTGAGATTACAGAAAAAAAATAAAGATTAAATACCTTTTTTTAAGTAATTATGATAGCGTTTAATGGTGGTGAGTTTTGGAGCATATATTAAAAATGCACCGAACAGTTAAATATTCTGTGTCTTTGGCAGAAAACGCTAATAAGATAATGTTTATCAATTATCTGCAGTTTATTTTAAATGTATTTGTTGTTTACAATAAAAAAACTAAAATTATTCCGAAACATTTAATCAAACAGGTAATTTTGTTCTATCTAAAAGTATTCACAAATTGCAGCACCCACATCGAACCAGGTCTCAAGTTACAGCTCTGTTTAGCTCAAGTGTTCGGCTCCACCCTACAGCAGCGCGACAGGTTCAATGTTTACTGCTCTGTTTATTACAAACTTGAGTCAAAAAAAACGAAGTCAAATAGCTCTCGTGTTTGTCAAAACCTTCTCCAGTCCTTAATAAACCACCGCTTTGAGTAAGCATTTCAAATGTATTGCAGTCATTTCAACTTGTGAGAAACTCGTATTAACAAACATTGTATTATTTTATTCAGTATTAAATGGATATAAGACCTGACTTTTTTGGACTAACCTTGTAATGTGAGTTACCCAAGCGTAAATAATGCATATATAGGTTGAGGGTATAGGTTGCATATATCATTTTATTTGTATATTTTATATCATCTGTCCGTCGATTTTTTAGTTTTAATTAAAATGTATAACCAGTAACGTCATAATCTAAATTTAAAATATATCCTTCATTAATCCGCTTTATATTCAGTATGCAAGCAGAGAAAATATATTTTATTTATTTTCACAAATTTTAACAAATTAATGCGAAAATGTTCCTCATTGTCTTAGTTTTGCTTTATGGCCTAAACCAATATCTAAATATTTTTACCAGTTGTTGTAAAAAACCTTATATATTCAAATATGATATTGACCAATCTTTCTATTTAATCTAATATGGAGTGATCTATTTTGTTTAAACTTAATAGATTATTGATGAGTTATATATTTGTTGGGAGTATATTACTTAGTCCAGGTTTCATTTGGTACATGACCTTTTTCTCAATAACACAGCATCAAACACGGCTAGCTTGATATATACTTCCAGTCTAAGCAAAACCTGAAACGTTTTATGAAATGGGATTTTATACGTATTTAACGTTAGAAATTTGAACTGAATGATAATGAATATTTTGTTAATTTAAAGTGTCTGATCCCAAAATACGAACCTATACCAAAAGGAATTCTTCAGATATAAAGCAAAGGTTTCAGGAGTGTAATTATTTAGCAATCCAGAAATAAATACAATAACTGACTTTTTTGTCATATACATTTCCTTACGTAGCCCCATTTAGTGTAAGTGACTATTCTCATTCCATTATGGCCAACGGGAAAGCGCGAGTTACAGAATCTATAAAGCGTCAAGATGTAGAGCGAGGGAGAAGTCGCCGCCTATAGCAAGTGGACGTGACTCTCAGGTTACGTGTCTTCCTGTAACTGAGTACGTGACTGTCCTCACTATCTTGGGATCGATATTTCATCATCAAATTCAACCGTAAGACCTTGATTTAAAAAATATAGTTAGTTATTTTTTTAATATTGGTACCCAAAATGTTCTAACCTTAACCGAAGCTTGACTTAGCGGTTGGTCTGCTAATTTTATGTATGAAACCTCAATAAGTTTGCGTTTAAAATTCTCCTCGCGTTGTATTATGTTGGCTTCATCCCACTTCATGTCATGATTTTCAGACCAGCAATGTTGAGCAATTTTAGACTTTACCACTAATCCTTTTTCGTATTTCCTAAGTGTTCTTTGATTCTCACATTTAGTGGTCTTTATGTCTTGCTCATGATTTCCCTATTACAAGAACATTTTTTGTGTGTTTTACTTTTTCTAAGAGTGTTTTGTGTTCTAAATGCTGTTCTAATATTATATTTTCTGCCTACTCTTCTAATTTTCTCCGGCAATCCCCGCACCTAAGGGATTGATATGTACGTTAATATTTGTTTTCATTCTTTTACTCAAATTTTTCTATTGTTTCTTTTGCACTTATTCATAAGAGACTGATAGTATCAATTTAAAAAGATCCGATTCAACGAGTTTTATTTTTTTATTTTAACTCATCTTTGTCTGAGCACAAACTCTTTGCTCTGTCAAATAACGAATATGCTAATTCTGCTATGATGGAGACTTTTATGGTTAGATTGAAACCTTAATTATTGGCCGGTGTATGTTTTCTTACGATAAACCGTTATCTTATGGTCGTCCATATCTCTCACTACACATACATCCACAAAGGGGAGTTTGTTCTGGACTTCTATCTCCCTGGTAAGGCGAATTTAGGGAGACGAGCTGTTAATGTCGGACAGAAACTCGTTAAGTTCAGTGTCTCTCTGAGAGAAGACAACGAAAGTGAAATCCGCTTACCTCCACCAGATTCTCGGCTTGAACTGAATTGAAGCCGGGGCTTTTCTTTCTAATTCTTTCATAAAGGTATTAGCGAAAATGGGCGATAGAGGAAATCCCATCGCTATTCCCTACTAATCTTGAAGGCAGATTTTAAAGTCTAGTTCAAAATAGGTACATTGATTCCATAGCTCTAATCGTTCCATAATAACGTTGGTTGGAGGTTTTGTTCTCTATTTTAGTGTTTGATCTTCTTCTAGCCGAAATTCAATGATTTTGAGTGTTTCTGGAAAACACTCAAAACATTAGTGAAGAGACTTTCAACGTCAAAGCTAACTAGCTTCAGCTTCAGTAGGTTTCAGTATGGTATTTTTAATCAGAGATTCAGTTTTTCCTACAAGTGGTGTCAGGATGTTCAAGAGGGCTTTTTGGGAATATTTCTAACTAATTATTGGTCGGAGAAAGATGCCAGGTTTGTGAATTTTAGGAAGGCTATACATGTGTCTGTTTGACTTTGGAATAATGAAAAGTTAGTTTAGATCTGAATTTGTGAAAAACTTTCTCTATGTTTATGAAGGGTTCTGGCTATTTTGCGCTCAAATGCATATGTTGGATCTTTATTTGCATAGTACATTTGCCAGCTTCAAAGTTTCAGTAATTTTTCTTTGTATGTTACTGCGTCTAGTACAACAGTAGCATACCCTTTGTCAGATGGTAATATTTTTAATGTATTATCTTTCTCAAGGATCGATAGAGCCCTGATTTCCTCCTCATTAAGATTTGGGTTTGGTGGGTGGAATTTTGTTGAGTAAGAGACTGGCCTTGCACCGGAATCGGCCACTCTTTGCCTCAGATAGCTGGGAAACAGCCGACTCGATTTCAATCACGAAATCCAGAGCTTTCACAGACTTATGGCCCACCCAAGAGTTTAACCCTTTAGATAAAACCGCAGTTTCTGTTGTGCTTAGTAACCTAGATGACAGATTGTTAAAATTTTCTGCATTTTTTGCATGTGCTGCATTCTTTGCTGAGAGAGAAATTTTTTGTTGAAATGTTTTGTAAATACGTAGCGTTTGTGTTAAATAAATTTATTCTACCAATGAATCAGTCATCGTTTAAATGAATAATTATTCTAATACGTGCTGTTCCAGTAGTCAGGCGTATGGAATAAATGACGCGATTAAATAATTGTAAGCGTCTGTGAACTCCACATTAACATAAAAATATTGAATCCCATCATTTGAGGGACTGAAAAATCATAATTTTTCTGTCTTTAAACGATATATGGAGAACGAAGTGATCTACATAATTTAATTATACGTGAAACGTAGTTTTTTTTTTTTTTTTTTTTTTTTTTTTAAGTTCGATTATGGTGCATGTCACTCATTGCAATTTGGCTGAGTATTAGTGAAACCCTTTACATTGGTGTTATGGGTAGCAATGACGGCAGCGAAAAAAATTGCAGAATAATTTGATTTGTAAAATCTAACTGTGTGCAATCATATGATACTTTAACACGTATGATATAGCAACATATGCTATCGGAAAAAAATCTATAAACTTTTCATTTTGCATGTAACCCCTGCAAAGCCTGGCAACACGTGGTGTGGCATATTCCTACATTGTCATAATGTGACTGAATGATATTCAAAGGTTCGTGTTTTGTGCAGGGTTTGCTATTATGAATCAAATCAAATCAAAATCATTTATTTCTCATTGACATTAACATATATCTAGAATGATCAATATGTATAAAATAACTAAATACTAAAAATATTCTTATTAAAGTTATTGTTATATATGGTAAAACTACAAATTAAGAAATATATTGATAAACAGTACTACTGATATTTTTACTTGTAAGGTTGGGTGGGGCACAAAAATTCAGAGAGTGAGTAAAACAGTTTCTTACAAGAAAGTCTTTTAGCTTGTTTTTGAAAGATACAAGTGAAGTGCTGGCTTTTAAATAATCTGGCAATCTATTATAAATTGTAGGTCCTAAATAATCTATTGATTTGCGGAACATATTATTATATAGTTGGTTACTGTTAAACTATTTTTATGGTGGGTTACTGTTAAACTATTTTTATTTCTTTTGTGATATATATGATTGTGGGTAGGAAAATCGGTAACGTGTTTAAAAGTGTAAATTGAAACGGAATAAATAAAAATGGAGGGGAGGTTTAGTATACGTTCTTGGTGAAACACTTGCCTACAGCTCTCCAGGCCCCTCAACCCAAGCACTAAACGAATAGCCCTCTTTTGCAATTTGAATACTCTTTGTAACAGAGAAGATGAAGCAGTTCCCCATGACATTATGCTATATGACATCACAGAGGAAAAGTAATCATCATATACCATTTTCAGTGCACTATTTTTCAGGAAATTGGAAAGACACCTTAAGGAAAACAATACAGAGTTGAGCTTAGAGCAAAGGGCCTCTACATGCTGACCCCAAGAAAAACCAGCATCCAGCAACGCCCAAGAAACATACTGAATCAACCTCAATGATGTCAACCTCGTCTAAAGCAACAAAACCCTTAGAAACTGTCTGAGATCGAAAGTGAAGAATGGATGTTTTGTCAACATTGAGGAATAAATTGTTGCGATTGAACCAAGAGTTCATTTTTTCGATTGTAGCGTTCAATTGAAGATTTAACGCTATTGAAGAGTCTGCCCGAACAATGACCATGGTGTCATCAGTATATTGAGTGACGCGAGCCTCAGGAACACAAGAGCTTAAGTCGTTTACATACAAGGCAAAGAGAAGAGGTCCCAAGATAGAACCTTGAGGAACACACATGGAGACCTCAACGAAATCTGACTGTGCCGTACCAAAGGAGTTGGTAACCTGAACGCTCTGGTAACGATTTGAAAGGTAGGACCTGAACCACAGCAGGGGACAACCTCTGATGCCGTAGAGTTCAAGCTTACGAGTATTAAGGAGTTTCAGATGGTTAACTGTATCGAACGCTCTCGTGAGGTCGCAAAAAACACCAGCTACGTGATTGTTAAGATGAGTAAATACATATTTGGAAAATTGGGCAATAGCATCGGTGGTGGATTTAGAAGGAACAAATCCAAATTGGGTTATGAGTTTTGGCAAATATGAGTTTTGATAGCTAAGAAATATTAAAGTGATTTAACACAGAAAGTTCGTTTAAAGATATTATTTTTGTATTATTGGTGTACTTATTTGGTTTTATTGGAGTTTTACATTGTATTATATATGCATTATAACACAATTTCCATTCCATTCCATTGTCCATTTCATTATCAACTAATTATACCTGCGCATACCTAGAAGTTTTATGATCCGTTCATTGTCACAAACTTTATTGGTTTGCAAGGAAGAATTTGTTTATGCCAAGGTGTATTTATGGATTGTTTTTAAAATAAATTATATATTTTCATCCTCTCGGCATCTTTATGGATTAAACCACCCTCAAGAAAATTTTACTTTAAAGTAATACAACTAGAACACAGAGCTCGATACTGTAATAATTATAAAAAAAGCTTCCATTACATTTCAAACAGCTGTTCCTACTCGACAGTATAATATACATATATAACTCAAGAACCAGTATGTTTTAGCAGTTAACTTTTACTTTTGGAATTTTGCTTATACAAGTTCAGTTTTCTTTATTTCTTACATTCAGTATCTTTAGTTACTCGTGAATGATTAATAATTCATTAAGATCACTTATAAATTAAAAAGTGTTACGAGCACTGGGATGGGTAATTTTGATATTATACATTAATTTATACCCCGCATTTATCTCCTGAATACACTCACTACGAAGTATCTTACATAAAACAATTATTATTTTTTAAATTTTACTTCAGCTTAACGAATTAAATTGGCTGACAGTCTTGGAATTTCCATAGTATTAACTGGAGTAATTAATCAAAAACTCCAATTATAGCTAATTTGATCATATTTCAATGTTGAAACTTCTGACAATGCCCTGACACCTTTACAAACTCATATGTTAGGTGAATTAATATTAAGAGTTTGAAGAAAAATAACAATAAATTTTGTGAAGCACGGTATAAAATCCTTTAAGGTTTACTGAACTGCAATAACAGTGCGGAAGAGGGAACGTGGAAGTAGTTTTCTAAAGTGATTGAACAACAAAGCGATTTGGACGCCAACATTTAATACACCTGAACTTCTTCCTCATTATTTTGGTGCATATTTAATAGATTCTAGCATAGTTATATATAACACTTTAACAAATCGCTGCCAACATTTTAAACTGTTTTATGTGTTGTACGGAATAAAAACTCTATATAGTGAAACTTTCTTATCTGAACGGGGCTTTGTAAATAAAAATCGTCTTTGTCATGAAAATGTTCATGAATACTTGTTGCACCTTTATATTTAAGATTAACAATTTATATATATATATATATATATATATATATATATATATATATATAAATCCTACTTTCGTATTGATTTCGATTGTAATCATGATGACTTTAAAAAGATGACAGAATTTATTCTTAGTATTTTGAATCTGTGAACCTGGAATTTCCTTTTTTAAATCAGCGATGCTATTTCCTGCTTAAACAATATCCTTTTACAGTTAATTGAATTTGTGCGCAATTATATGTTGGCTATGCTAATTACGACCATAGATATCATTATATGAATAAACAAAGAAACCAGAGACGCTTGTTTAAAAGTATATTCAATTAAATTTGAAATATTTGGGGAAGTAACACTTATGAATATATTGACTTGACACACACACACACATACGATGAATACATACGATAATAAGATGACAAACATACGTATATACCTGTCGTGTTCGCAATTTAATCATATCTACCCAGAAAATTGTCGATTAGTAATTATATTATTTTTGCATTTATGAACATCCTTTAAAAATTAACATTTGTTCATATTTTCTTGTCAAATGAATAATATTTCGTGAATAAATGTATTATGCCATATTGTCATTCAAATTTAAATAGACCCTTTGTTACATTCAGTAATATGGGACAGTAATAAACTACAATTATATATTCTACAAAATTACTACTATAAATCAAATCACCTTCCAATAACCAATTTTTAATAAAAGGTCTTCAGAGATTATGCTCAGCAATTACGTCCCGACGACGTCGGCTATATATAGATGTTCATCGTCAATGTTGATGGCAGCCAATCCTACCTCTTGGACCAACTCTAGGCGTCTCCTTTTGTTTTTCATCAATAATCATCGATTTTCGTGAGCATTATAATGATCGTCAACGAGTAACTCTACACCAACGTGGCGAGTATATCTTTTAAGCAGCCTAGTTTGCTTGATAATTCGATACAAATACATGTCAAAGATTCTCAATTTGCTCCACATCTAAGCAAGTCTTCTCCCTGTATCTTGAATTTTTATAAACGCTTGAGCACGCATATGACATTCTGGTCAAAGGTATCTAAAAACTGCCATATGTTCTCACCTTGTTATCGAGTTAGGAAAACATCCAGGACTGAAACATACAATATCCAGATCTTTGATGATAGTGGTCCTCATCTCCTACCCTTTATTTAAACTTTCATGTTCCCGAATGTGGAGTTAAACCTCTGTGACAAGCATGGTGCTACTCTGCCGAGAATCTGCAGCACCAGATAGGTGGGCTCGTGTATAATGAGTTGGTCTGTCACCGCCAGACAGCTCTGACACAGTTTGCAACTCCCTCTCGTACTTGTATAATGGGTGCGCGAGACATCTGTGGTCAAAAATTCTCTTCCGATCTCTTCATCACGCCACAATTTTAGTCCTGTAATTTTTAATCATAAATACGATAATTTCAAGATGTACTTTCTTTAGTACTCTCATGTATGGAGTTTTATTGCGTACTTGTCTACGAGATTTCCTCTCGGCTTTCACTACTCGTTTAACATTCGTCTGATATTTCTTTTTGCATCCAGAATTGTTCTCTCCGCTGTCAGCCTTGCAACATCACACTAGCTTCTTCTTCATCGCTTATAACCTGAAAAATACCAAAATATTAAAATTTTGAGTTTGACGTATCAGATTGGATTAGATGAGCTTTCGTCAATAACTCCAGTGCCTTCTATGGCCTTCTATACCTAATGATAATACTTTCGGGAACATCTAAATCCACGTAGCAAATTCGCAGAAGCGTTTAGGTTGTTTTCAAGTATATTCTCACTATAGTTAAACTCCGTATTAAACGTGAATCGATTGTAAACCATATCAGTATTACTATAAAAGTTGTAGTATTTGTATTTATGTATGTATTATAATATAACACGGTAGGAGTACGCCACACCACGTGTCGCGTAACAAGATTCTCTGAAGTTGCATACAAAATTTCTAATCTATAACTCATTTAATTCTACAGATGACCTGCGAGTAGATACAATATATTCATTCAATACAGAAAATATATTATACAAATAATAATTTTCAGACAAATTCCATGTTTGGATATGCAGCATCATAAAACACTTTCTATTGTATGTAAAAATGAATATTCATGAAACATTTCAAGTCTTCGGATGAAACCTTTCTGGAGATATCTTGCCACATTGTACCTTTACAGTTGTGTTCATTAAGTTAATTTTCATAGCTATGTTCGAACAATAAACATTTCTGTGAGCTAGGGAGGGTAGTACAACGCAAGGTTATTTTTTCGTTATTTTCGTGATTATTTTTAAAACCAATGAAAACATTTTCACTAACTCTCAGCCAAATACCACGTACTGACATGCACTAACATCAAACTCTCTCTTTTTTAATCCCCTGTTAGAAATACAAAAGTTTGCTTGAAAGCAATAGAAGACAGATAGAAATGATATTTTCTCGACCTTTCGAGTGATAACTTTTGCTAAAGGTTAATAATAACCGCTTATAAACCCCTATTATTACAATAATTAATGTTATTTATTACTTCCACAATGTGTATCATAGAACTATAAATTTAAAAGTTAAATTTTTTTTATTATGAACTTGTACTTTTTGTATTTATTAAACTAACACCATTAATACAATATGCAATACATTTACAAATAGGCTTGTGCAAGTGTTGTTTACATTTTTGTAGGTAATTAAAAATAATAAAGCCAATCAATTCAAAACCAACTATACTAACTTTCTTTTAACAGCTTACGTTTTCCAGTGCAGTTGAACACAAATTATGATGTATTATTAAGATTTCACTGTGTAACGGTTTTTGTAACGTATAGGATCACACACACTGTGAGTGACTTTGATGGATTTGAAAAAGTGTTTATAAAAATCATCCCTCACATGTAAATTTATTTTCTATGATCTATGCTACCTATTAATCTATCAACTTGCAAGGGTTAATAGAGTAAGATTAATCTAAAAAGTGAAGAATGACGATGAAGGAAGTTATCAAATGTTCCAACAGTAAATGGAACAACGGGTGCACTTGACGGACACTCTGTCTGACTGTCTGTCTGTCTGCTCGTATCGCTCAATCAACACATGGTAACGGCTGCTATATACTGTATATCACACGTAAGGATACTCATCAGAATGTCTGATATACGTTCAATAATGGAGTCGATTCTACTTTATCTCTGCTGCTGTTTTTCACACGAAGTCAACAAATAGTTGTAATTTTAATAATACTGTTAACTTTTAAAACTAATAGGTTTTATTAGTTCTAGTAATAACAAGGTAGAAGTAGTACACCAGGTAGTGTAAATTATTATTAATGATACTAGTTTCGCCATAGTTATAATATTGGATGCATGTAATTTTCAATTAGATATCTCCCAAACTAATGACTGATTTTTTAAAATTTAAAAGAGTTTTTATTGAATATTGATTTTATATTTCAATATAACAACTAAATTGAGGTAATTAGTTCGTTATTTTAGTTCTTAAGAGTTTTGAATATATTTTATGATTCTTAGCTAAGGCCATTTTATTTCTAGCAATAATTGGCAAATTATATTTTTCGTTTTATTTAATAAAATCATTGGTTTTAACATCAAAAGATTGACATTAAAGTGGCTTATATAAAACCATTAAATCTATATATTTAAATAAAATCTGGAGGAAGAGAAAACTTTTGCTTGGCACAAACAAATACACTCACATTAGGTTCTATTAATACTACAGTGTTTTTATTTACAAACGTTAGCGCAATAAAGCATTAATTATATATTCCAACCAAGTGAATATTTCGGGAATATTCATGGTGACTCCCATGTTGCAGGCAATGAGCTTATGTACCTTATACAGTGAGAAGAAATTCGATAAAAAATTCCAAATTCTCACCACTAATACGACTGGAAAAACAGGGGATAGGGTAATAGAAAAAAATATTTTGAGTGAGAGCCCTTTTGAAGGTATATGTTTGGTGGAACAAAACAGAATTGTTTGCGGTGATGAGGAACTCCAAATTACAATAATGGAGACCGGGGACGATTCGAGACTTGTCATATTCGTAAAATCGATAAAGTCTGATAATATTGGATATCTAATTACAACAATCAGGGAAGTGGCGTGAGCAAAGTCCTAGGTAACATTAATCTTAAAAAGGTCCGGGATCAAATTTCGTATAACTCAATTAAACATTTCTTCTGTTCTTCATTTGCGATTATTGTTAAAAAATAAATCTCTCCTCACATTTCTTGAGTCATAAATTCATCTCTATACATTCACAAATATGATAAAGGCAAAGGTATTGTCAAGAGTTTAGACGATAAAACGTTGGGCTGGGTCCTTGCGCTTACAGAGAAGGGCAATTTGGCGGTGCCACTCAATGTGATGAATGACGTCACGTCCTTGCATGTATGACTTGAGAGTTCTACATACCTCAGTCTTTCTGTGGATTGATTCAGTCATGATTTATTTAATGACTATGTATTGTTTTAGCTCTTTCCTTAAATATTTTAGTAACATCTTAATTTTTGGTAATATTTACCTGTCAATTTAGACTACAATTATTATTATTATTTATAAGCCAGTTATTCAAAATTTCTTATGAAGATTCAATATCCAATTTAATCACAAAATATTAAAGCTAAACTTTGCAAATTAATAACACATACATTAATGCTGAGGTTTAAGTTTATACGTATCAATAATTACGCAGCTAATCCTAAATCAAATAGTTTATTCCACAATTATTGATAGACTATACAACGAAAGACAAGATGTAAAAACAATAATTTTATAATTAAATTTTGTTAAAAACACACACACTCATACAATTTTTATGCAAATCAATAAAATACTAAATAAATTACACTGCAAAAATAGTACCCCTATGAGGATATGTTATTTAGGTTTCAGATCCATCTGGTGTATTAATATATTTATCAGATCAAGTTGTGAAGTGTGAGTTATAGTCTGATCTTCTTATGTAAATATTTATTCGTGATAAGGTTGTGTGTGTGGCATAGTATTTTATATATATATATATATATATATATATATTTTTTTTTTAATATACCTTATGCGCGCGCACGTATGCATGAAAGAGTTGTTGTGCCAATCTAGATATTACTAAATAAATTAGTGCAAAATCAGTTATTCGATAAGAATTTGTAATTAAGAGTTTAGAACCACCAGATATATAAATATATTTATTACAGATATGAGCAATCATGTTGTGAAGTTTGCGTTATAGCCTGATCTTGTTATAGAAATATTAAGTGTGATAAAGTAGAGGTGAACCACTTTGTAGTAGTTGTAATTTATTAAGTAATAATGTTAAAGATGACTTCGTCGGATTAGGAAACTTAATTATTTCTTTAGTTCCACAACTACCCATTTTAATAATAGGCCAAGCTGCGCAGTATTTTTCTTTCCTTATCAATTTTCACAAACCCAACTTGGAGGCGGAGGAGTGAGGAGTCTCGAAACTGATGATGATTGCCGAGTAGATCAAGATTGTGCGGTGGTGATTTACAGTGGCTGATAATGGTAATTACGTAGTTCCCGTTCACTTGGAATGTTCCACTCCTAATCGATTTTCTACAGATTGTTTCGTAAGAAAACTATAAAAACTCTATAACCGATACCGCTAAGTCTGATATTTTGAAATAGTGGCTAATATGCCAAAAATATTTAATTACTTAAAATTATTCTTTTTATTTGCTTGAAATATTCCATAATAAAATTATTTCTGCTGTCAGTCAAGGAGCGCTTCGGTTGCAGCGGGGAACAAGTTCGGCAACGTCCCTCAGTTCTCTTTGGATGCTTCAAGGTCACATGCCAAATAGGCTCTTCCCTTAAACTGAACTTTCTGGTGGTCCCTACTTCAAATCCATATCATCACTCCGTTGAATATTGTCGAAAAACAGATCTTGTGTTTACTAATTTTATTTAACTCTATGGTCCGCAGTATAATAAGCGGCCACCATTACAATCGAATTATGATTATCGATTAGAAATATCGAATATAACATTAAACCTTTAGATATTCAATTTATTTCCAGGTGTTTTTATTTCATTTACTTACTGAGAACTAGTTTCATCGACAAGAAAAGTTTTTAGTAAAATGAAAACCAGAATTGAACTGGAAATTGTTAAAATGTGCAGAATTATTTGTTGCACATTTTTTTATCATTTCTTTTTGGCTAACTACAGGGGTCCACAAACATTTGGGTGTCAAAAAGTAACTCATTTGAACTCTTAGTCCACATCATTATAACCATTACGTTTTCTTAGTGAGTGTCAGAAGGAACCTAAGTCAGTGACAGGTCCATTTTAACACTCAATCGTTGGTACTCTTTCAAACCACGTTCACCAGCTATTTCTGTTTACTTCCTTTTCGTATTGTACTGAATGTAATGTTGATTGGTAAAACTAGGAGGTTGTGTCATTGCAGTGTTTGCAAAGTAATAATACAAAATGAGTGAGCCTAGCGAAATGACAGTTAAGTTAAAACAAGACAGAAGAAGGAGATTCCAGAAGCTATCAATAGTAAAAAGTACGTAAATGTAAAATCGTTTTGGTTTTAATTTTTTGAAATATGGATAGCACAGATAGTTTTTTATTTGCTGTAAATATATTATTTTTTAAATATTTAGAATCAGTATAAATATGATATATTGTATATTATACGTATAGTTATTTGAAATATCTATTACGTAACTTGGTTCGACATTTCCGTGTCTCAGTTAAACGGTTTATATATATATATATATATATATATATATATATATATATATATATATAAATAACACACAAACACACACGGTTTTTTTATTATGTATATATATATATATATATTATATATATATATATATATATATATATATATATATATATATATATATATATATATATATATATAAAGTCATGCCGTTTAGTGATCGCTCTGTAATATTTGAATGGTCTCTGACGTATTGCAACCAGCTTAGCTCAGAACATCCAAATGTAACTTTCATATTACCTTGCATATTGCTGTTTACCGGCAGTTTATCTGATCGCTAACGAGTTGAACATATATTATAAACCTAATTTAGGAATACTTTGCAAGTATACTTCTTTAGTAGAAGTAAAGGCACTCGATCTCTCCCTAGCTTACAACCGTGCTATCGCTCCTCTGTCAGCTGCTGTTCACCACTGCCACGAATAGACCTGAGTTTAGAGACAATCAAAATGTTAGTGCGAATCTTTTTGAGAGAACAAAAACATTTAAATGCCGTTTAATTAAATTGAGTAACTGATTAATTTCTTGATATTTGGATTGTGAGATACTTTATGTTTTGCCATGTATAGTGAGCAGCTAAGGGGTGATACGAATTGTGACTCTAATCTCGTCAAAATGCGCCTAAAATATTTACTCTGGAGAAAGTGGGGTTTGGTTAGCAGTAACTAAACTCAATTAAAATTATTAAATTTTAAAACCAATCTTCGTAGAACTTCTGTAGATAGTTAATGTAATTTATTTATGCATTTTCTATAATTAATTCTCAGGAAGTAAAAAAATTTACAATAATAAAAACTCAAAATATCAATCTATTTTTATTTGAAAATTAATGACGGTATACATTTACCTGATAAAGTAACTGCAAACACGAGCAAGTTAAAGTACGGTTTAATATGAAAGAAAGAGTTCAGAAACATTAAACTACAGTTGGGAACAGCTGTTCGTACAATTAATTGTGACTGGAGCACAGTTGGTTGCTTTAAAGTTACATTTTTGTACGGTGTTGCTCTTGACGTACGACTATTGAGATGACGTTAGATGAATATTAGGAACATATTTATAGTATTTATATATGTTAAAGATCTGGTTTGCACTATTTAAATATTGAAATCTTATATATATTTACGTCATACGATATTTATGTATCGTTTATATAGTTACATATTGCGGTATCAATATCATGAATATATATATAAATATAACCGTTTAACTGAGACACGGAAATGTCGAACCAAATTACGTAATAGATATTTCAAATAACTATACATACAATATATAATATTTTTACTGGTTCTAAATATTAAAACATAATATATAAACGGCAAATAAAAGACTATCTGTGACATCCATTATAAAAAATGTTACAAACAAAACAATTTTACGTTTAATTACTTTTTACTATTGATAAGTTCTGGGATCGTCTTCTTCTGTCTTGTTTTATTTAACTGTCATGTCCCTAGGCTCACTCATTTTGTATTATTACTTTGCAAATACTGCAATGACACAACCTACAAGTTTTACGTATCAGTATGACAATCAGTACAATAAGAAAAGGAAGTAAACAGAAATAGCTGGTGAACGTGGTTTGAAGGACTACCAACCATTGAGTGTTAACACGAAATTTCACTGACTTTGGTACCTTCTGACAGTGACTAAGAAAACGTAATGGCTATAGTATTGTGTACTAAGAGTTCAAATGAGTTACTTTTTGACACCCAAATGTGTGTGGACTCCTGTAGTTTTATATAATAATATATATTATATATACATATGTGTGTATGTGTTTTGCTAAAGAGTTGTATAAAACTATAAATAAAATGTATAGAATCATCATACAGCCTGTTTCGACTTGCAACAAACGTCATTGTGTTCTTAAATAAATATTTAATAATATATTTTTTATAAATTTAACAGTGGCGTAATAATTAATATTTAATGGACACACGAATAAAATTTAAAAATTAGCTGGCATCATTTGTAGGCCAATTATAGCTGAACCCCTAGACATACATTAGGATAATTATAAAAACAAATATAATAATAATACTTTTTTAATATGAGCAAACACCTTCAGCACTGATAGATGCAGTAATTATTTGCCCGTATTATCTCTACCGATATCCTAACAGTTGGTAATTAAATTATTATTAGATTCAAATTACGTATAAATATGTATAAACGTTTTTTTTTTTAGTTTACATACAATATGCAACAAGTATCTGGTGAATTTTAATCGATTTACAGAAGGAAATCTCGTGTAATGAATAATTTAAGAAATTATTGATTACACAATAAATTGACAATAAATACCAGGAAATGTATCAATTTCAAACAGCTATTGAAAATGTCTTTTGTATGTTTCACCATAAACATACTTTACCAATAACATTAATCAAGTAGTTTAACCATTGTGATCATTATTATTATTATAAAGGTTTTGTAGCTCGTAACGTAATAATTAATATAACATTTTCTTAACTTATTTTGGCACAGATAAAACTATGACTGGAAGAAAATGAAAAAGTGAAACAGATACTTAGTATGGTACATGCATACAGTATAGTTGATATCACTCACTGTGTGGCGTGACGACCACACGTAATTTAATTTTAAAAGTTCTCGGGTTCTAATGCGGACACGGTGATGGAATCTAGCCCAGGTTGCTGTAATAAAAATTCTCTCCTCGGTTGGCCAAATAAAACAATTTAGTTTATTGCGAAAACAATTTGAATTTTATTGCATAATTTAGAATCAGTTGCACAATTACAAATTTAGAACGGGAGAGAGAGAGCGAGAGAGCGATTTCACGCGAGCTTGACGCGTTCAAAACCCTGGCACGACTGCGACTCAGAACAACGAACTCCAGGGAGCAGCGTTGTTCCAGACGCTACCTCAGCAAATTCCTGCCTGTTTACCACCCAGTAACTGCGCAGCTGCTCTGGGTATGGAAAATTACCAGGCTTACTGCTGACAGACTTGGACTTACAATTCATGTGCTGAATTAAAATATATATCTTCTCCACCTGCACTGCTTAACCTAATAAGTCTGGCTGCATATATTCATTACTCGTTACTACAATTAAATGTTATGCTGAATAAAAATAAAGTATATTACTGATGATTTAATATTTTAAATTGGCTGATTAAGACCGCATACGATGTTACCGGTCTGGTCTTAGAATTATAAGCTGGGGTCGTCACACTCCCCCCACCATAAAACCATACTTGTCCCCAAGTATGAGGAACCATCAGCCAGCAGCCAGAAGAAAAGTCTCTAATCTGCAGGGGAGGATCTCTGTCCTATCCTTTAGCAAGAAAATCTTAGTATATGTTCATTGATTACCATGCCAGCTGTCACTCAGTAGCCTCAACTAAATGAAATTTAAATAAACAATTGAGTTCCCTAAAAAGGCAGAAATTTCTTTTAATAAAAAAAAGTATGCAAACGCGATACGTAATTCTTCAATTCGATCCGATCGCTCGCTCTCTTCTCAATGATTGAACACAAAAGATTTCAGGCTTACAACACATATATCATGGTATACTACGATACTAATTCAAGACCAGTCATTAACATCAGATAAACATTATCTCTAATGACCCAAATACGACTACCTAACCATTAACACATTTAAAGCAATACGTAGTACAAGGGAACTAACCAGTGCTTCTAACTTAATCTAAAATACTTAAACATTTCAAGTTGAACTACAACACAACTACATTCTATTAATCTGGTTGAGCACTCCAGGATAACTATGGTTTGATGGGTTTAATTTTAATGATTAAAAATATTAGTTGATAACATACCACATTTTGTAGAGCCTAATTAAATTTAAAATAATTATAAAGTGGTAGTCTTCTTTGTGAATTTTGAACGCTACTCCCCCATTCCTGGTTAGGCCTCGTGGGTTTTCACTCGGGGCCGGTTTCCTCAGTCACCCCTACTATGGATTATAATGGAGTTATCCTGAGTTAGTTCACTTGTACATCGACTATAACACAAAACCATTATAATATATACAGCCAACAAGTAGCATGTCATGAATGACATCAAACTTAACTAACAAAATAAATCGTTAAGAAACATCCTCAAGAACAGTACAAAAATTGTTAACATCTTAATTGTTCTTATTAAGCTACTAAGGCATCGACCAAACCATTACAGTACTACATTCCATAAGGGCCCTGACAAAAAGACTTAAAACTAGTGGCTCGACCCAGTTTAGTGGGTGGCCGTTACACTGTAAATGCGAGGGGGGTCTCTGGAAAAGCGGTTCAAAAACCTTTCATCTTTTAAAAAGTTTGCGTTGACGTTCTTCTGAACATCCAACAACTGGAGGACACATTCCTCACACTTCTCGACCTTCTTCAGTTTCATGACAGAAACAACAACAAAAAAAAACTAAAACTAAAAGTTCCGCCCCCCACGCTTGGTTTTTAAGGGCATTGTGGACCTGGGGGCTCCCCAAGGTTTTCACCTCGCTTACCCCTGGAAACAGGGTAGCTCACCGAGACCTTCCTCCTACATTTCATTACATTCTACTGATGCCTTAGAGCTTAAAATTAACATAAGCCAAAAATGTTCATATAAAACTCACAATTCACTTAAAAGAAAACTAACAAACGAATTACAACTTTACTACTTCGGCCAGACTGGAGACGTTACACCGCTTAGTTGGTTGCGCAAGCCAACTAGGCAGTTGCGACAAGTTAGTCTAACAATTACTGTTGAATGCATGGGTATCAAGCCAACAATGGGTTACACAGTCCAGAACTTTGGGGTAAAGGTAGGATCAGGGTTAAGGGTATGTTTGGATGGCCGGCAGGTCCTTTCCTGTGCCCCATGTGGTTGTCTCACATGTTTATCTTACTTACATTTTGTCAATCGCTTAAAATATTAGCCAATTATCGAATAATTTGGAAAATTATATCTCCAAGTCTGCCTGATCAGAACACAAGATCAGTTACACATTCCACAACACTACAATTTAACAAATTAAAATGTTACATCTAAAAACATGGTTACATCAACAATCACCAATCTAACATAACTACAAGTATATTCCTTAATACATCTTCCAGTGTCTCCTTTAACAACTGTCCCGTGTGCACACATCTCTCAACACAACTTGACTAGTCAACCACAATTAACACAAATCGATCATTCCTTACTCAAGTTCTTTGAAAGATTATTCTGTCACAGCATTAACACGAATGTCTGGAGCAATCGGTATGGAGTTTGCCAAGCAAAACTTCCTCACCATACCACAGTGTGTTGAGGGACTCACACTTATTCAGAGTGTCATTACTCACAGTTACAAAGCTTGTATCACGTCCCGCAGTCGCTCGAGATTAACAACTTCGACTGCCTCCACGTTCTGTTCAACATCGTTTATCTCTCCAGGGTTCACACCCTCTTGGTCTCCTTCAGGACTGTCTAGTGACGTCAGGCCTCTCACTTTTGCGAAGACCTCGGTCAGAGTGGCGGAGCGACGCTGTCGGCGACGGTTCCGGCGACTCGACCACCATGCCATCACAGGCATAACAAATCTGTAACACATGTACACAAGCATCAGGATTGACACTAACCCAAAACTACCAGCAGCTGCCACTTTTGCAGCATAAAACCTTCGACCAAACAGAATGTGGGACTTCAGATGGCGGACTACGTCCTCCGGACGGTACTCCTTAACACCTAGTGTGCCCAGCCGTTCGTTCAGTCCCTGCAGGACTTTCACAGCCGTCTCCTGCTCAGAGCTAAACAGCTCCTTCTCCTCGCTTGTGTAAATTTCTTCCACATTTGGAAACACAATTTCACTTATCTGTTCTGAGAACACAGAGCTGCCGTGAATACGGGCAGGCACCTTGAATTCTTCAGAGACAACATCACACATATCAATTCCTCTAAATTCACCGACCCCCTTCACTACCGCGGAAGTTATATTCAGGGTCCCGTCACTAGTTAGACAGTTCAAAGTCAATCTGTGCTCCTCTGAGGCACTGTATATCCATCGGCTTGGAGTTTTGACAAGTACCGGGGACCTTAATCCCGATATTAATTTTCTACCACAGAGCCTCACTTGCTCGTAATGAAACATCTCAACCGCACAATTTGGTCTCTTGCTTACGCTTAACAGGACATTCGATAACGGGCAAACAATCAGTTGTTCCCCTCGACACTCTCGGTCGAATTCCAATTGATTGTACATCGAGTACATCAACCGATCCTTACTGATCAATAATTTTTGGGTACCAACTTCCCACTGGGTCCATACTTTGAGAGAGGCATCATACACCGGATAGATAATAATATCATATAATTGGAACATCTTATTATCGTTTGAAAGAGGCAACCTCATCACTACCCTTAAGGTGTGAATCGTTGTATAACTATGAACAACTACAGCAGAATAAAATTGATGAATATTTTCTAATTTAACAGGTGAATACAATTTAGTCGTTGGAGGTATAACCTTTTCAATTTCCTTCAAAATTCTTAGATACTCATGAGGTGTTAGCAAGTTACTGTCAACCTTCCCAGCTGCTAAGCTCTCAATTGCTTGATGGAATTTAGTTATCTTTTGTCTTGCACTACTTACTGTTTCTTTAGTATCCGAAAGCGCAGAACTTAACTTCAAATATTCAAAAAGAGTTTTTAACTGATAATGAGCAGCATTTGCTTGTGTGAAAATTTTAACCATTTGTTCATGCATATTAGAATGATATTCTTTCAATATAGAAATTACGTTATTTATTGTTTTTGCATGTGATACTATTTCCGCCTGCATATTTGCTAGAACAGTCACCTGCTCCTTAGCTTGATGCACTATTTTCTCGTTGGTGTTGTACAAATAATCCATTTTTCCATCAATAATTTCTAAATCGCTATTTTCAAGTGTACCAAACAGAAACTTTAACACATGACCTCCTGCATCTACTAAACCTCGTTTTCCACGTCTTTGTGGTAACAGTTTTATTAGATCATCAATTTCATTTAGGTATTCACTAACTGACTGCTGTAATAGCACAAATTCGTAACGAAATCCGGCTTCCAATTGAATTAATGGAGAGTGTGAACTCATATTTTCATTAAGTAGATCTTCGAAAAATGTATTAAAATGATTCTTTACCTCAGTTACCAAGATACTTAGATTTCGGGATTCCTCTTCAATCTGCGTCAAGTTGTACTGCAACGTGACTCTCCAATGGCTGTCCGTCAGCAGCACATCTCTGCCTCCTTCAAATATGACCCCTTGCTGGAAGCAGCTTACTACTCCCAGGATTAGAAAAATCAATCCTAAAACAGAACTTCAAATTTATATCGAGTTTTACCTTTACAACACGAAATACCAGTCCCATAAGCATGTCAAGCACTTCCCACTTGTCAAAGCACCACCGATATAATTCCCAACTATGGCACATAGTCTTCGAGGCGTGCTGGCCTCCTTTTTACACGTGGCAACCTATTTCCCGTACGAGGTGTGCCAACACTTGGTACAGGGATACCATCATCTGCTGATGGTGTTCCCTCACCAATACAGATATTCGAGTCTGGAATCTCGATATCGCCAACATCGTCGTCAACGTGCACTTCCGGCACCTGGTTCACCTTGGTTCTACTCACGTACGGTTTTACTCGATTTACGTGAACCACGATTTCTCTATTTCTCACTTTCAAAACTAAATTCAACGACGATAACACCTTGACTATCCTGTAGGGACCCTTCCATAGTTTTGACAGTTTCTTCACTCTGTGACGTCCGATACTCGGCACGTGCAACAGAACGTACTGGCCTTCCTCGTACAACGAATCCTTCACTTTCATGTTGTACTGCCTTTCATACTTGGCCCTGGCCAATGCCTTACGTCGCGCAGCAACTTCATGGGTTTCCTTTAACTTCGCGCGCAGAGTCTCTACATGATCACCAAATACCTCGTTATCTTCCGTGATAGTCAAGTCACCCTCCATAGGAGCTTCCATTTTTCGCCCAAACAACATTTCGTACGGCGAAAATCCCGTAGCCTCATGGCTTTGACTGTTATAAGCCATAGTTATATATGGGAGATATTCATCCCAATCAGTCTGATGACGGTTCACAAAGTGACTAAGCATTTTGGCAATAGTCGCGTGTACTCTCTCTAGCCGACCATTACTCTGTGGGTGAAACCCTGTAGTCTGGATTTTCCTGATGTGCAAGAATTTGCACAACTGTTTGATCAGGTCAGAGGTAAAGTTTGCCCCTTGATCTGTAATCAAAGCCTTGGGAACACCAAACTTAGTAATCACTCTCTGCACTAGAGCTCGAGCCACCTGGTCTGCTGTTTGGTCAGGCAATGGTATAAATTCACAATACCGTGTGAAATGATCCATCACACTCAAGATGTACACGTTTCTCGACTCACTGATGGGCAAGGGCCCTACTATGTCGGCTGCCACTACTTCGAAAGGAACCTTGGGCTCGTTAAACAACGTTCCAAGGGGGGCCTTTGCCTTTCCATAGTTGGTTCGTTGACTACAACTGTGGCACGAACGCACATAGTCTAATACGTCCTTATCCATGCCCTTCCACCAGAATTTTGCCTTAATACGGTCTAACGTCTTAGCCACCGCTGCATGTCCCGTCGTTGGCAGGTCATGGTTCAACCTGATTACCTCACGAGTAAGAGATGAGGGGACCACAATCTTCTTGTCACCTCCGCTCACTCTGTACAGGATCTTTTCTGGGCTCAACTTAAAACACTTGGCCTTCCTTAACTCTTGACAATGAGGATCATTCTTTTGATGCTCACGCAGTGTGGCAAGGTCAACCACAGGGAGCTCGTCCCTGCGAGTAGCTGCGCACATAGCTCTACTGAGAGCATCAGCGTTGGTATGTCTCTTTCCCGGCTTGTGTTCCACGGTGTAAGTGAACTCAGCAAGCCTCAGCGCCCACCTCATTAGTCTACTACTTGGATCTTTCAAAGATAACATCCACTTTAGTGCTGCGTGATCTGTCACAGCCTTAAATTCACGGCCTAACAAATAACATCTAAAATACTTTGTAGCCCATACTAAACCTAGCAGTTCTCTTTCGGTCGTAGAATAATTCCTTTCAGCAGGAAAAAGAGTGCGAGAAGCGTACGCGACTGGATGTTCTTCTCCATCTACTTCTTGGGACAATACAGCCCCTAGAGCGTCAATACTGGCATCAGTAGCCAAGGTGAACGGCTTACTGAAATCGGGGAAGACCAACACTGGTGATGAGACTAGCTTCTGCTTAAGTGTCTCAAACGCAGTTTGGCACGCTTGATCCCAATCGAACTCCTTCCCTTGCTTGGTCAAGTCAAAAAGAGGTTTCCCAATGGCAGCAAAGCCTTCTATGAACCGGCGGTAATATCCGGCCAAACCTAAAAAGGACCGTACATCTTTTACAGTCTTAGGTACAGGGAATCCCTCTACAGCCTTAACCTTTCCTGGGTCGGGTTCTACACCATGGCCAGTTATTACATGACCCAGGTAGTTAACCTCGCCTACTGCAAATTTACATTTACTGAGTTGCACGCTCAAATTCACATCACGTAGCTTACTCAACACTTCACTCAAATGCGACAAATGCGAAGCCAAATCTTTCGAGAACAAGATAATATCGTCCAGATACACTAAACACTTTTCCCCTTTTAATCCCATAAGAACTGAATCCATCAGGCGCTGAAATGTTGCAGGCGCCGTAGACAGTCCAAAGGGCATACGTAGATACTCATAGTGACCTCCTGGCACATTAAAGGCAGTTTTCGGTCGACTTTCCTCATCTACCATAATCTGATGATAACCACTTCTCAAGTCAAGTGTAGTATACATGGTACAACCTCCCAGCGAGTCAAGTGTCTCAGCGATGTTGGGTAGAGGATATACATCAGGTACAGTCAAAGCGTTGACTGCTCTAAAGTCTACGCAGAAACGATATTTCTTACTGCCATCCACAGATTTCTTCGGGACGATGACTACAGGCGACGCCCACGGGCTATGACTAGGAGTTATTATCCCCTTGTCCAGTTGGTCTTTAATCAACTCATCCACTATGGGTTTCTGATGAAATGGAACCCGATAAGCTTTCTTATAAATCGGCGCAGCATTTCCCGTATGGATAACGTGTTTTACGGCCGATGTGCATTGCAGAGGCTGGGCCTCACTATGCGCAAACACGTCCCTGTATTCCTCTAGTACTCTTTTAACCTCTTGTCGCTCGGGTAGTCTCAAATGGCTAAGTTTTTCATCTACACATTTATCAAACAATTCGTATTCTTTGATAGCTAGTCCTACTCGCTTCGTTGTCACATCTACATCATCCAAGATGGTCTTCCGCATCAACTCTGCGAGTTTCAGCTTTCCCTCTTCATTGAGGTGTAGCCCATGCTTGGTATACAAGCGCCTAGCAAACCTTCCTCGCATCTCACAGAAGGACATCCTTCCCCGTCCCTCCGAATTGGTTCTTTTTACGAAGGACCTAAGTAGATCATTCGCTCTCTTCAGATCTCCTATTACATTCTTGTCGAACCTATCAGGAATTCCCATAACTACAATGCGAGCATCCCACTTATTAGGTATTGCTTGAAAGGCTTGTTGTAGGGTGCGCGAGTAAGGAGCACCTCTATCCACGTCATTAGTTCCTGCCATCACCAGTACCGTATCACCCTGAGTCAGCTGTGCAATCTCTCTTTTAAGATTACCCATCGCATCTTTAAGCTTACCATTAGGTACAAACCACGAACTGAGCTCAAAGTTCCCTGGCAACCTCTCTTCCAATAACTGCTGAATTCCGCGACCGTGACTATCCGCTATCAAGACTATCTTACGTTTGACCTTATCTATCGTATCGTTACTAACTGATTCCACTATTCCAAATTTAGAATTTACCGTAAGGGATACTTCTTCTCCACTTACATTCACAGCCTTCGCCCAACATTTATTGTTCACTATTTTAGTTAATACTCGTGCCAAATACACGCCCTGTATGGTAAGACCCACTGGTTCGACCACTACATCCGAACCCTCCAGATTATCATTAGTCGTAGATCCAAATTTGCTTAACTTCAACTGAACCAGTTTCTCACTCCGCGCGGGTATTGTGACATCTTTTGCGTTATACACGTAATTCTCTATACAACTGTCCTGGCGTTTAGCCACTCGGACAACCTCAGGTGTCGTAGTAGGGGCCTGTGCCTTTTTGTGGCGCGGCGCAACTACTTGCCTACCTGAATCGGGGACACTCTCACCCCTGTGCAACCGATTTAACCAAATGTCATTTCCAGACATACGGAGAACACCTTCCGTGATGTCTATCGATGCACTTCCCTCTTTCAGAATATCACAACCTAACACGGCTAAATACCCACGGGGTAGGTTACTCACAACAAAGTTCCCTTTCACCGGCACACCCGGCTTTAACATCAAAGTCACTTTTTGTCTGCCGTAAATCTTCAGAGTTCGTCCTGAAATTCCCCGGATAATCAAGTCAGGCTTTGTCATCGGAGCTACAGCGGCTCCACGTTTGATGAGCGACACCTGAGCACCGGTATCAATTAATATCTTTCCCTCGGCATTATCCACACGCCCCATGGCAACTAGTTCCTCGGCTAAATCTTTCACAACCGGAACTATTCGTATTTCTTTATCTACTCGGGCGGTTTCACGACTCTTAACTAAGGCTCCTACTCTAGGTTCACAAGTGTTCTTTCCAGTCGTTACATTTCTTTTCGTCGCCTTGGCCTGCGGTTGTGGCTCATTTACTCTCGGGGACGGGTGGCGGCGACTCCACTGGCCCCTGCCCCGTTTCCCGACTGACTAGCACTAGGAGTGCTGGTTGGAAGTTTTACGCGACAATCCTTTTGTCTGTGCCCTGGCTTATTACATCGCCAGCACCTCGAGTCATTACTGGGTCTACTAAATCCCCTATTGTCCCGACACTCACGAGACGTGTGCCCCGGATTATGGCACCGATAACAAACAAGGTCAGTTTGAAAAACCTTCCGTTCATCTGTAGCGCGAGACGGATCTTTCGATTGCTTCAAAATGTGATCAATTGCCACCGCTGTAGTGACGGCTTCTCGGATGTTAGTAGGGAATTTTAGTCTCGTCTGATCACCAACGTGTCCAATAAGACCTCGGGTAAAAGCATCCAAAGCTCTACGATCGGCTTCTTCCCTTAGTGCAGCATTAACTTCTGGATTTGCAGTGACTCGCACTGTCTTTTCATTTAATGTCCGCACTCGATCAGCAAAAGCTTCAATCGTTTCACCCCTCCGTTGCTGTATTACAGACAACTGCTGGAAGTAACAATCTTTCGGAGCTTTGTCACTAAACCGTTGTGTCAAAACTTCTTGAAATCCCGCATAAGTACTCAACCGGCCTTGATCCTCCGATCGAATAAAACTCAAGGCGGTTCCAGCCAATCTCAATTTAGCAACCCTTAATTTTTCGTCGTTTCCCCAATGACTTAATTCACCGACATTGTCGATACTTTCAAAGAAGTGGAGAACAGCCTCCGGCTTTCCTCCATCAAAGGGAGTGATCGAGCCTACCATGTCGAACGTAGGTCGTTCTGTATGACCTCGCAAAGTTTCCTCCAACATGGTGTTCAGGTGGTCACTTCGATCCAACCTAGCATGACCAAGAGTCTCCAACCGTTCAGTTACCGCATCAATGGCTTCCTGGAGGTCCATTTCTTGCCCTCCAATACTAACGCGACCAGCCATTGTCAATCAGTTCAGGCACACTTACTTTCAAAAAGTGGACAAGTCCCAACTTAGTTTTCCAAAAATAATTTTAAAAGATTTTTCTCAATTAAATTTTCAATTAAATAATTATGTGCTCTCTCCCGTTTGTGAAAAGTAATTAAAATCAAGAAATAATTTTAATTTATCGACTTGCAATCAATCAATCAACTTTCAATTCAGCTCTAATCAATCCACTTTTTGTCTAAGTCCTGAACACTAATCAAATACGAAGTTACACCACGATTTATTCTAAGTCAAGACAACCTACTATGTCTGAGCAAAGAATAATTCCAATATTTCAATATTTACTTTTCCTTCAAATTACCCAAAAAATATTTAAAATACCTTTTAACCTATCACTCAATTCATCATACAATTCATCACGAATGTCGAAACCTATTCCACAAAATTTAATCTTCTTTCTTCGTGCCTGTAAATTAACTTAGCAAACTAACTCAATCAGGGTTTGCTGGTTCCACCACGGACGAGAGGAAGAATTTAAACCATAATAAAAAAATCAAAAGTCAAAACTTTAAAGTTAATCAAAAGTTTAAAGTTTAATTACAATTTAACTATCATCAGATGAACAAGTTCCCAAAGTTTCAACAAAATATAACCAAGTCCAACGTTAATTCTTCAAAAATATTTAAATTTATAATTTATTTCACTTCCCTTTAATGACTACTACCCCTTATCTTCCTTCTCTCACAACGTGGTTAGCCTCCTGCCCTGTACCGGTACCTTTGAGTTAGCCTAACCAAGTCAGAAAGGTTAGGTTATCAACTAATTTGTATAATTAAGTTAGTTTTAGAAGCAGTTAATTTAGGTTAATCAGGTTTTAACTACCAGTTAAATCAGTACATTAAAACCTTAGAGTGTACGTTTATTTTTGATCAATATCAGGTATAAGAATTGAATTACTGAGGGACTAGTCCAATCAAAACAAAGTACTACCGAATAACTACTCAATTATTCACAACTACCGAAATAACGATTGTCGAGATTCAAGTAATCGACAACCGAATGCCTAACAAAGAATATAACTAGTTAGTAATGTCGAATGGAATTGTGGGAGCTTACAACAAGTATGGCGGACTATTAGCGTCTATTGTTCTCAGCCAATATGGCGTCTCTATTACAAGTATTACTTTAAAATTCAATAAAAATTATAAAAATCAATCAAAAAAAAGTTTTCAATTAGTTTTAAATTTAAAACATTAAATTACCTTTGACTTAGTCACCTCGTGATTTCAACAATTTCAAATATTACGTTTTATAAACAGTTTCTAGGCTAGCATTATTCTACGGGCAGAATAAAAATTACTTACCCATCATCCTTGTCCCGGCTTCTTGCACCAACTTTTCGATTTCTTCAACGAAACAAAGAAACACTAATTTATTTTTAGAAAGACGAACCGACCGACAGAACCAACTGACACAACCCCACACCTGACACCAAATATGTGGCGTGACGACCACACGTAATTTAATTTTAAAAGTTCTCGGGTTCTAATGCGGACACGGTGATGGAATCTAGCCCAGGTTGCTGTAATAAAAATTCTCTCCTCGGTTGGCCAAATAAAACAATTTAGTTTATTGCGAAAACAATTTGAATTTTATTGCATAATTTAGAATCAGTTGAACAATTACAAATTTAGAACGGGAGAGAGAGCGAGAGAGCGATTTCACGCGAGCTTGACGCGTTCAAAACCCTGGCACGACTGCGACTCAGAACAACGAACTCCAGGGAGCAGCGTTGTTCCAGACGCTACCTCAGCAAATTCCTGCCTGTTTACCACCCAGTAACTGCGCAGCTGCTCTGGGTATGGAAAATTACCAGGCTTACTGCTGACAGACTTGGACTTACAATTCATGTGCTAAATTAAAATATATATCTTCTCCACCTGCACTGCTTAACCTAATAAGTCTGGCTGCATATATTCATTACTCGTTACTACAATTAAATGTTATGCTGAATAAAAATAAAGTATATTACTGATGATTTAATATTTTAAATTGGCTGATTAAGACCGCATACGATGTTACCGGTCTGGTCTTAGAATTATAAGCTGGGGTCGTCACAACTGTACGAGAGGACTAGCGTATATGTTTTAGGCTGAAGACATTTCAAATCCTGGTCAGAGATATCTTGCTGTTCAGTAACCCAATCTATATGTCTATTTTGGTTGAGAGAGTTACGGCAAAATTCAGTAATGATTAAACAATATACATGACATGACCATTAAATGAAATTAATAGGTGTACATCCACCTTCTTGTCATTTGGCGTTGTTATATTAGTTAGCTTGCGAAACGTTAAAAATAAAGCCTGTGCGGTAAAGAGAAGGCTTGATGACAGCTGCAAAAGACATACAAATAAATCTGATTCAAACTACAAAGATGTGTTATCTTCATTTGACGTTTTACAGAGATTTTGTGAAAAAGGATGTGGGAGGAAACGTGATAAATTATATTTAAGCGGAATTCGTGATTAGAGTGTTGTTTTATCATTCCATCGTTGAAGTTTTATATATTTGAATTCGATTGTAATAAAATGAAACATTGAGCTATCTTATTATGATACCAGTTTATAGAGTTTTACTTCGTGTTTATCTTTTAATTATTGAGAAAGACTTTTCTTTAAAAATGATTAAGTCTGCAAACATTTTTTAAATATTATTCACCAAGCTCTTTTATTACATTTTTAGTTACAATAAATGCGCTTCTGAGCGCCAAATATAAACTACCTATGGGAATAAATCTACTGTCACAAATATTATTAGATTACGAGTAGATCCTTTCATAAAACACTTGTTTTGAATATTATTATTATTACTCCTGTCCGCTTCACCAGATCACTTTGGCTTGCTATGTTCACTTGATTCATTGCTTTCAGCATTACTAACTCTATGGAAATATTTAAATCTATAAAAATCTTGTCAAACATGTTTATAATATAATATCTTACGTTGTATTCTTTTAAAACGAGTAATTCCCTATTTAATGTTGCTGTACCTATATTAAATTTAAAATGCAAACCGATTTGATAACATTAAAAAAAATTATTAATGTATTTAATTTAGTTATTTAATAAAGAATTATATGTTTAATTTGGATAAAACATAATTATTTGCAGTGTGCCTTAAAATAAATGTTTATTTATGTAAGAAACTTGTGGCATAACAAAGTAGCAACAATGTGGTTTAAAGTCAATTTAAGAAATACTTCTTCGATGAAATTATTTTGTATTTACTGTATTCAATAAGCAAGCATGGAAGACAACACTACCGGTCGAGATTCAGACATGAGAACGACTAACTGCATGGACACCGTCACAAAAACAACAACACCAAGCTGTGTGCTTTTCTCGACACACAGAGTTACACTACCGCAGCATCCTTGCCATTGGATGTGTAATTAATTATCTCTGGCATGATGCCATCTACATAATAGTCCAATATAGTCCCTGGAGGCATTAGAATGTCCATTTTCAATTGTGCCGGGGCGTCTATAAATAAGTAACTGAAAATTGAGACCGCTTGGAGTACACGTCATTTCCTATAAGGTAGTCTCTCTCAGACACCAATAAACCTAAGTATCCTCCAACAAAAGAATCCAAGTTCTTCTTTTCAAAAACCTAAAGTGACTAGGAAATTCTAGCAATTTCAATAATATATCCACAGTATAGAGATTTCAGTTCCATGGGACTGTATAAACCTTGAGCAGATCTGGAGATGAAACCCAATAACCTACTTGCTCGACTACAAAGATTGTCGATATTGTCATCAAGGAAATATAATACGTACGAGCACTAATTAAACTTTGTTTGCTCCCCATAATATATTGTCCTGAAACCTTATTATGCAACAAGGTAGGAGTACATCACACACTTGTAACGTAACAGGCTTCGCTGAAGCTGCATAAACATGTCAAGTTTATATCACATGTTAAAATGTCATATGCATGTTTATTTACAAATTCATGCATTCCGTGATTTTTTTGCCATCTTGAATATCAGTCTATCAGATAGTTCTCGAGGTATTACGTGTACAGACAGACAGATATATAGACAGGCTGGCAGAAATAAATTTCGTTCAATCGTTCGAGTAAAAGGCTTCGCTTAAGTTCAGTCAAATAATAGTTTTACACTACATGCAACACAACATGTATTTTGTATTAACTAACATTATTATAAAATAACTTCATTCGTGACCTAACGCTAAATAATGTTGTTACGTTAACTCTACAACTATAACATGGTTTCATTATATTTTAATAATATAATTATGTAAGAAATTGCACTAAATATATTGTTATATTAAAGTATGTTTGACTTTAATGTAAGTTTTTAAGCTCGATAAATATTGAAGCCATGAATAATTGCTATAAACAATAATATGTTATGAAGAAAACAATCATAGGAAAGTTGGGTTGTCACCAAATAACTCTAATGATTGAGGTATAACAAACATTTTCCTCCCGAGATAAGTAATCATGAAAGTAACCCCCCGACGTAGTTAATGAAGTTTCCGGGAAGATATTCCAAGTTAATGCAGTTCAACAAGGAAGGAGTGTTATTAACTAAAGGAGCTGTTACCGTTTAATAACAGCCTTGAGCAACTTTCTCAGTTAATGCTGAATTATTGTAATCAAACCTTCGCGAACATTATAATACCCTAACGTTCATAGGGTTTGTTTTCTTCGGGTTTCAGTTTCTTATTGAGCTCTAAAATGAGATTAAATATAACTTATTCCAGGAAGAAAACACCTTTTCAATGACAATTTAACGAGCCATTTACCTGTAAAAACCAGCTATAAATTATTAGTGGTGTTATTTTACACCATAAAATATTTTGAATCTCATCTCGTAAATTTTGAATAGGCTGATGAATGTAGCTAAAACTTTGCAGTTCTCTCCCGTCAACTATCACCCGTGCTTATGCACGTTTATCACACTTATTCTTGTTCATGTAGAAATAAATATCATGCAAAATTTAAAGCTTTCAGATTAATTTTTCAAGATATCTTGCGAACAGTTAGGCCAATGTGTTACTGTAGCTGGTACAAAGGTTATCGCAAGATAACCGGATCAAGCAACGTCGAGCGTGGCTGCTGCTTGGATCGTTGACCGCTGGCGATCCTGTCCTTACAAGCAGCCTGCCCGGCCGTTGGTGGTGGTTCGGAAGTCACCGATGAGTTAGTTGTTCAATTAGCGGATGTTTAAAGGTTGAAATGCTGGAATTCGGATATGAAAATTATTTACGTACAGCACAAAAAAACCGTGCACCATAAGGCGTAAAATGGTCATATTATATAGTAATTGGTTACACTGATTTACACAATTACGTGTACTGTGAATTAAATATAACAAAAAACATATATACGATGGACATATGTATCAAATGTGCTATGTGCAGTATACTAGCGGTAAACATATTTCAGGCATTTATTTACAGAATAAGGCAGGTAACATGCATTCAGTTTTAATAATTGTAAAGGTATTAGGGTAAATGTTAGTAAAAATAATGAGTCTTAATTACACTCTAATATTTAAAAATTAAATATTTCGTATAAATAATTCTTATCGTATAAAATGTGTAGGAAACTTATAATTTCGATTCAATTATTCCTTACTTCAGTATTTAACAGGTATTACCAAAATATTATAAAGTTAATCTGTTCGGTAATTGTTTTCAGAATCCATTACGTAATATTAAGATTTATTTATTTTTTTTTGTTTACAGGGACTGTAAATAAAATATTTTATGTAATATATATTAAGCACACCATATGAAGCTCTTATTAATAATTATTATCTTATATATTTTTATTGAAATCGCTGATTTAACACTTATTATAAGTATCGCATGTTTACTAGAGCTTAACAGCGAGTCATTGTGCTTATATCCAAGCCGCAAGTCCCGGAAGTCACATTAAAAAGTATTGCCTCCCATATGACACCATGTCATACCGTGATACAAGAACAGTAAAATTGTATGTTGTTACAGAAGTTTAAATTTTTATTCTGTCATAAAAGTCTTCCACTTACTTAATTGATTTATTATTACTTTACGTGTACTGTCAAATTAGATTCAACCACGGATCAGATTATAAAACAGTTTTGTTTATGAAAATAAATTGTTAATCTCTATACGAGACAGTTTTAGAATAGGAGAGAAATTTAGCTTTCTTTTCTTAAATAACTTTGGTTTTCTGTTTTAAAATATATTGTAAAAACACCAACGATGGTTGTTATTGTCAAAGAAAGGACTTGGTACAGATTGTTTGTTTCAAGGCTTGTCTTTCATTTGACAGAAACCAATTCTAAAGGAAATCAACGCTGCTTAAATTTTGTAACTGTGCTGTACTGATTGTTTTAAAGTCTTCGTTAGATTTTAGGAATTAATGCAGATGTTAGTTGTGAGCGTGTTTACTAAATACTGAATCTGATAAACCTATATGTTTTCTAGTATAAGGCCTTCTGAGAAAACAATCTCCAATGGAAAGACGCAGTTAAGACGGCAGTTATAGTAAACATTAGACGTCTGGGCACGCGCTCCCTTTACTGTAGACTACTCTACTGTTTCCTCTCTAATGTTCTAGATAAAATAACGTTGGTAACTGTAATTCAACATTCAACACTATACTAATATAATACCAGTGGATTAATAACATGTATCTTAGTTATCATAAATTGTATATATATATATATATATATATATATATTAAATATTAAAGATATCCTTTATCATTACTATTTAGGTTTAGCTACTTTCGAAGGATGATATGAAAGAATAACAGAATTTCGAACATATGGCATATTATGTTAAGTAAAAAACAATGCGTTTCAAAGGTCAGAAACGCATCTCTATCCTCATCCCCCATTGTCAAAACCTTAAGATATAACGTTAACATTGTAAAAAATTAAGAAGTTTAATTTACGTTATCAAGTTAGAATGTCGTGAAATAATAGCCACAATTTGATTTTATTAACCTTTTTTGTGCATTCTGAACATGGTTTTCAAACATTTTTATTTTGACGAAGAGAGTGGACATAACGATAAAAAGTTTCAAAAATCCCGCTATTGTTTATTAATTCAAGGGAAAAGTGAACAGTTTCCAATTGTGGCCATTTTTATGTAATTACGAACTGCTAAGAATGTAACTGATTAACACTGTATTGGATTAAAAAGACGAATTATAATAAATAGAATTAGTTTACATAACTTGTATCCTGTACTAAATAATATTTTTGTATCAGGTAATTATTTTTGATATGTAAGACTAAGCTACCCAAATTTCTAATTAAAAAGAGAACCATACGAAGTTACTGAAACTGATATGTTTATTTCCTTACTTATGTACGTTGCACACTCAAAAGTTGATGAAATTAAATACATAAAAGATACATAAATAAATGTACAGATCGAGATAAATAGTGATAAGAAACAACTCAGTATTCTGCACGCAGTTTGTTTAGATATCTCCTCGCAGCCTTACGCTTTGTGCAGCGGTTCATGGTAATGTGGGGAGATATAAATTAATTTTGAAGCAAATACAGTTAGAAACAGGCCTAGCAACAAGTTGCCAATAAGTGGGTCTGTATTTACTTGGTTTTATTAAAACATTTGTAATATCATTTTCCGGTAGTTTTCTACCTTCTATAAACGAATTATTTGTACATTAATTTTCTTACGTAGTTCTTATTCACTTCAATATCATCATTACTGTCTGGGGCTAATGCTTTAGATTTTTTTTACTTCTATTTCTTAAAGCTCGAGTTTTGTACTGCCAATCTAAAAGTAAAAGTTTTACATTTCAGAATCAAAGCATCATGGAAAAAGAATACAGGGAAATAAAGCTAATATGGATTTATGTGCACCTCAAATGATTAGCTTTGAAAATTAAATTAACATGGCACTTATAATTATAATACAGATATTATATTCTTAATAGAAAGGAATTTCAGATAACGATTAGTTAAAAAAACTAACCTCCGTAACCGTCTAATATATATACAGCCGCATGTGTAACTCACTCACGTATACAAATTCTAAGGTACTTCTAGAAGTGCTGGAAACACGAAATTTCGCACGTAGTTGGCTTTTGCCGTGAAACCACCGGGAAAAGTCTGAAAAGCGGAATGTTTTATTTTAAACCCCTCAAAATAAGTTGAAAACACGTTAAAATTGACGAATGGATAGGGAAAGAGATGGTAGTAAGGGATAGAGCACCGAGCTCTGTACGGTAGTCAACAGAGCAAAATAGGCAGGCTATGAAAAGTAAAAGCTTTATACTACTTCACCTGTTTTTGATTCTTTTCATTTCTTGGTGGTTATTCAATGCTACGTTATTAAATATCGCGATTGCTCTTTTATTCTACCTTGAACGGTTTAGTTGCAATAGGTCGGTGTCAGCAACTCTAGATTGGCAGATATGGACATAGTGAACATCGCCTTTGTTTAAATTTTCTCACGTTCTTACTGGTTTCATATTGAATTTCTTCTTAGTTGACAGTTAACCTACTGGTCTACCTATTCATATACGGTTTTTCCTTTCCTTTCCGATTTCTTTTCTAGATTACTTTTTACAAACACTACAGTTGCTCTTCATTTTTGTATTACAATTTAGTTTATTTTAGAGCAGCTAGCTCTGTACGGTACGTAACAAAGCAAGATAGGGAGGCTCTGGAAAGGAGTAGCTTTATATTATTTCACGTGGTTTTGATTCGTTTTATTTATTGGTGTTTATTTTATGCTAAGTTGATAGCTATCACGATCACCTTTTTTCCACCTTGAACGGTTCAGTTTCAAAAGGTGTGTGAACGCAACATTAGTAGATAGGGAAAGAGTGAACATCGTTTTTTGTTTGAATTTACTCACTTTCTTATTGGTTTCAGATTGAATCTCTTTTCACTTGACAGTTAACCTCTCGGTCTACCTATACGTATATTTGTATTCGCTCTCCTTTCCGTTTTCTTTTCTCGCTTTTTACAATCACTACAGTTCTTTTTAATTTTTTGTATTACAGTTTATATTTAATATAACACTGTCTTTCTCTTATGTTGTGAAGGGCTCCTTCCACCAGGGAGACGAACAGATATTTCCTACGAGCAAAATCGCTCAGTGCACTGCGAATTCTTCTTGTGCCCTTGTATGGAAGGCCCTTGGTTTTGAGATTTCTTCAACGGCCATCGATACGATTCTCATCGCTGGTGACTGTATTTATTTACAGAACATTAAGCGATCAGAATCGTATGGGTGGAAATCGGTACTTGTGCACTGATGAACTTACAGGCGAATTCTCCATCCAGGGCCAAACCGTAGCCGTTGAAGAAAATGTATTTGTGCACGATGCCTTATATCCTGTGACAGAGGAGAATGTAAGTGAAAGTGTTATCTCTCTGTCCAATGTTTAAGAATCTCTGATGGCCGTGGAATTTTAAAACATTGGATTTTTGTTTACTGGACAAACAGTGACAGTTGCTTTTTAACTCTACCTATTTGATCCACATTCAGTAAACGAAAATCGAGCACATGATTTGGCAAATGATTTCAAAAACCTGGCACGGCTCTTTCAGTGTGATACTTTTCCTGCTGTGGCCTCGTTGTTGTTGTCCAACGCTGCTCTTGATCAATCTGTAAGACAGTACTCTATTACTAGGCTCACATTTAGATTATCAACATTCAGTGAAAAGATAATATACTAAACCTCACAATGCACGAAACCGCTAGCAATTCCACAACAAATCCTAAAGACTTTGGAAGACCCAAGAAAATTAAACCTGGACGCCCGAAAATACTGAAAACTACTAGAGAAGAGAAAGTGAGAGAGGCGTAAAAGCGATACTCTCAGCAAAAGTCTGAAACCAATCGTTATAAAAAAACTGAAATTTTTCGTCGTTATACCGAAAAACATCCCGAGGGTAACAGAGCCGCAGTTCGGTGCTACGAAGATCGACATCCCGGCGCAGGTCAGGATAGGGTTCAGGTATTTCGTCTGATGAAACAAAAGATCAGAGAATTTCGACATTTACCTAACTCACTTGCTCGAAATATTGTTGCACAAGGGCCTATGGCAAACTGGAGCAGTAAGTTGTTATGCGACATGAATGCATACAAATGTAAAAAAAACCTGCCTTTTTGAAGATGACATATTTTTATGTCCACACTGCGAATCACGTCTGTTCGAGGAATAAAAGGATAGGAAAAAATGGTGTTGTGATGAAGGTGTGTACAACGTAACACGTTTGCCCTCTCTCAGTCCACCATTTCTGAAATTTCTGGTGGGTACCGTCACCCTAGTGGACTTTCTTTCTTTTCTTCAAGATCGAAGGTAGAATGTAGCATCAGGTGTACAGTTTGGACGCCCCCAGCCAACGGTTTGCTACTAAGGTGTGAAACGTCAAAATTTGTTAACCGGTGCCGCCTATACATTGACGTCGGTGAAGAGCGCAGGAACATTGCCATGGGTTGAACACTTGATATTGGAACTATTGACACCATTGCCAATTACTTGGATTCGGTCAAGCCTTTCATCGGGGAATTCCGGCGATTAGGTAATGAGCCATCGGTAAACGGTGATTTGGAGTTCCAGGTAACAAGTCGAGCTACTCATGGTAATGTTCTTGGCGACAGGAATAGGGGTGTTGAGGTGCACGCTGTGCTCAGCACTGACGAAACAGTGACTGAACCAAGACGACTCACCGTCTGGAAAGTGAAAGCTGGAAGGCCGGCAACGATTGATCTGTTCAGTCCCCTGATGGAGCCCTTCCAGTACCCACTACTCTATCAACATGGCACTTTGGGTTGGCAAATTGGGCTTCTTGAACATACAACGGGAAAAAGCTTTCGCAGTACAACTACACGCGTTGTCTCTTGTTGTCCAGTCCTCGCTATTCATATCTCGGCCGTCTCTCGCAGCCCTTGCAGGTCGAGATGTTTGCGAGGTATGAAGAAGAGCGACTGTAGTTTATTGAATTCTCATCGTCAAGGTCGTCAGTCCAAAATGCCATGCGGATAGGCCAACTAAACGAGCTTCTTGATGCTCAACGCAATGCTCCGGCAGGAAGAAAGGTTAGGGAGACATTCGCGTGATGAAACCGTACAAAGCGAGGGTGGCGCAAAGCCTGGCAAAATTTACCTCCCAAGTTCGTTTACCGGTGGGCCTAGTTTCATGAAGATTCATTATGAGAATTCAATGGCTCTCGCAAAACGTGTGGACTCACCGACATATTTTCTAACATTCACTTACAGCGCGACTTGTGAGGAAAATAAGAGAGCCTGTCCCCACGGCAGTGGTCGCAGTGACCCAAGCACAGCCCGCAGAGTCTTCCAGATCAAACTCCTCGAGCTTCTGCGGCATCTGCGTAGCGGAGCGATGTTTGGCCGAACAATCTATTACGTCTACGTCATCGAGATGCAAATGAGGGGCCTTCCCCACACCCACATTGTATTCAAGATTGACGGAGGCGGTCCCGTTCAGGCACCCGAAATCGATTCTGTTATTCGCGCAGACATTCCCTCAGTTGAAGAGGCCGGTGGGAGATTCAGGAAGTTGGTGCTTGGTACACATGATTCACGGCCCTTGTGGTACAGAATATCGTACCGACTTCCCCTGCTGGGATTCTACGAAAGGTCACTGTACTAAACATTTCCACAAAGCCTTCCTGGCAGATCACACACGTTAACGACAGAGGCTACGTGCAATACAGACGGGATTATAAAAACACAGGTACTATTACATGTCGTAACAAATCGATAACGGTCCATGACGGTTGGGTGGTACATTTAATGCCGCTATGTTGCTTAAATACTATATTCAATAGACCAGTCAATTCAATCTTCAACTACCTAACTCACCTGTCTTCTTATGAAAAATGTATTATGCATTCAAAACAACCTAGCAAGAATAAAGAAGTATACGTCTATCCAGACGGCAAGCACTTCGTCACAGCTCGCCAGCGTGGAGAGAAAGTATGTAAACTCTGTTGGACCTCCCCCAACCATGGAGAGCTCTACTACCTACGTATGCTTCTGATGTCGATACCTTGTCGAGGCTACTCTGACCTTCTATCGCGCGGTGGTCCTGATTGTCGCATGTTCCAGGAGGTTTGTCGTCAGCTTGGCCTGGTAGAACACGAAGACGAGTACCGTGTTGCTATGCGCGAAGTCTCTGAATTCATGATTGCTACAAGGCTGCGTTCCTTCTTTGAGCTTCTTTGCCACATGGGTGCTCCTGCAGCCATTCGGTGGGACGCGTTCCGCGACACCCTACGCGAGGACCACTTCGAAAGAAATCCTCTTGACCCAGACAAAGCATATAAACTGTCCTTGGTTGAAATTGGCCGATGTCCACGACGACAGGGACTGTCTTTGGTGGATTGTGATCTCCCCGACGTGCAGGATGATACGACTGAATTGGGAAGGGAGCTGTTGTATCAACTTTAACCACCGAATTTTGTAAATATTTTAAAGTATTATCCTGACTCTCTGTATTGAGACCGGCTATATACTATAGTAAGAAGCATTGGACAACCACGGTGCAAAAACAAAAGTTTTGCCTAAATTGCTATTTTTATTATTTCTTTTATTCCATCGGCCTATATGTTTCTCTTTAATTGCCCATATTTTAACTTGAGGTGAGACATGATAAACCATCTATTATTTCCAGCTTTCTCAGCATCGCCTTACTTATAATTTACTTATTATATTATTTTATATTTGCCTGCTTATCTGTGACGATAACAAATAGATGATACTAAATAAAGACGTGTTTTTTACTAACGCTCAAATAGAATAATTTTATCACAAATTCCTAATAAGCTGCCAACCTCGTGTGACATTAAATACATCATCCGCTAACCAACGTACGAATAAGTTTTCTCATCAACAGTTGTTAAGAATGAACCTTACAACCACGCATATGTTATTCAATAATTAGATATATGTGTATCTCTAGGAAAGTCTCAGTTACGTGTGTACACGATGTCGAACTATATATGCTCATACTTACCTAGTTTTTAATACTGCAATTTCTCTTATACTAAGTGATGTATGGAAAACGATTTTTTTAATACACGTTGATCAATATGCAATATATCTTTTGCCTCAATTTAGTAATAAACATCTGGTCAAGTTAACCCTTGTTGTGCAAATGACACCTTATCTTAGTTTCTTGATTTACAATTCTTTTGGTAAGTTTTTCTTCAGATCAACTTTATTTTCTTTATTCATAAAACCACAAAAAACATAGCAAAATCCTGTCCCTTTATTGACTTAATCAGTGTTAACCCTTGAAACTAAGTGCCCGCACGATATCTCGAGAACTGATTGACCTGTGGAAATGAAATTTTTGCACGTTATTTATTCCCAAGATAACTATGACATAATCGTATCAAAAATAATTAAGGAAAAAAATTCCAGAAAGATTATTATTTCTTTTAGAAGGCCGCCCAAATTCCTCATCGAATGCTCGGACTTAACATGTTTCCGAAATACGTTCCCGAAATACGCTTATCCTCGAATTTGCTAACACCGTAATTAGGGGCCTGGGGGCGTAGCCCCCAGCGAGCCGAAGGCGAGTGTACCTTATACAGTGAGACGAAATTCAATAAAAAAGTCCAAATTATCACCAATAATACGACTGGAAAACAGGTGATAGAATAATAAAAGAAAATATTTTGAATGAGAGCCCTTTTGAAGGTATATGTTTGGCGGAACAAAACAGAATTGTTTGCGGTGATGAGGAACTCCAAATCACAATAATGGAGACCGGGGACGATTCGAGACTTGTCATATTCGTAAAATACATAAAGTCTGATAATATTGGATATCTAATTACAACAATCAGGGAAGTGGCGTGAGCAAAGTCCTACGTAACATTAATCTTAAAAAGTTCCGGGATCAAATTTCGTATAAATCAAACATTTCTTCTGTTCTTCATTTGCGATCATTGTTAAAAACTAAATTTCCCCTTACATTTCTTGAGTCATAAATTCATCTCTATACATTCACGAATATGATAAAGGCAAAGGTATTGTCAAGAGTTTAGACGATAAAACGTTGGGCTGGGTCCTTGCGCTTACAGAGAAGGGCAATTTGGCGGTGCCACTCAATGTGATGAATGACGTCACGGTCCTTGCATGTATGACTTGAGAGTTCTATATACCTCAGTTTTTCTGGGGATTGATTCAGTCATGATTTATTTAATGACTATGTATTGTTTTAGCTCTTTCCTCAAATATTTTAGTGACATCTTAATTTTTGGATATAGACCAAAAATACTTGATATTTTTGTCAATTTAGACTGAAATTATTATTATTTATAAGCCAGTTATTCGATATTTCTTATGAAGATTCAATATCCAATTTAATAACGAAATATTAAAGCAAAACTTTGCAAATAACAAATTACATTAATACATAACATTAATGCTGAGGTTTAAGTTTATACGTATCAATAATTACGCAGCTAATCCTAAATCAAATAGTTTATTCCACAATTATTGATAGACTATACAACAGGAAGACATGATGTAAAAACAATAATTTTATAATTAAATTTTGTTAAACATACACACACACAATTTTTATGCAAATCAATAAAATACTAAATAAATTACACTGCAAAGATAGTAACTGTGAGGATATGTTACTCAGGTTTGAGATATATCTGGTATATTAATATATTTATCAGATCAAATTGTGAAGTGTGAGTTATAGTCTGATCTTCTTATGTAAATACGTATTTATTCGTGATAAGGTTGTTTGTGGCATAGTATTTTATATATATTTTTTGTAATATACCTTATGCGAGCGCACATATGCATAAAAGAGTTGTCGTGCCAATCTAGATATTACTAAATAAATTAGTGCAAAATCAATTATTCGATAAGAATGTGTAATTAATAGTTGATCCACCAGATATATAAATATATTTATCACAGATATGAGCAATCATGTTGTGAAGTGTGTGTTCTAGCCTGATCTTGTTATAGAAATATTAAGTGTGATAAAGTAGAGGTGAACCACTTTGTAGTAGTTGTAATTTATTAAGTAATAATGTTAAAGATAATTTCGTCGGATTAGGAAACAATTATTTCTTTAGTTGTACAACTACCCATTTTAATAATAGGCCAAGCTGCGCAGTATTTCTCTTTTCTTATCAATTTTCACAAACCCAACTTGGAGGCGGAGGAGTGAGGAGTCGCGAAACTGATGATGATTGCCGAGTAGATAAAGATTGTGCGGTGGTGATTTACAGTGGCTGATAATGGTAATTACGTAGTTCCCGTTCACTTGGAATGTTCCACTCCTAATCGGTTTTCTACGGATTGTTTTATCGGAAAACTATAAAATCTCTATAACCGATACCGCTAAGTCTGATATCGTGAAATAGTGGCTAATATGCCAAAAATATTTAATTGCTTAAAATTATTCTTTTTATTTGCTTGAAATATCCATAATAAAATTATTTCTGCTGTCAGTCAAGGAGCGCTTCGGTTGCAGCGGGGAACAAGTTCGGCAACGTCCCTCAGTTCTCTTTGGATGCTTCAAGGTCACGTGCCAAATAGGCTCTTCCCTTACTGAACTTTCTGGTGGTCCCTACTTCAAATCCATATCACCACTCCGTTTAATTTTGTAGAAAAACAGATATTGCGTTTACTAACTTTATTAAACTCTATGGTCCGCAATGTAATAAGCGGCCACCACTACAATTGAATTACGATTATCAATTATAAATATCGAAACTATCGAATATAATATTAAACCTTTACATATTCAATTTATTGCCAGGTGTTTTTATTTCATTTATTTACTGAGAACTAGTTCCATCGACAAGAAAAGTTTTTAGTAAAATGAAAACCAGAATTGCATTGGAAATTGTTAAAATGTTCAGAATTATTTGTTGTACATATTTTTATCATTTCTTTTTGGCCAACTACAGGGGTCCACACACATTTGGGTGTCAAAAAGTAACTTATTTGAACTCTTAGTCCACATTATTATAGCCATTACGTTTTCTTAGGGACTATCAGAAGGTACCTAAGTCGGTGGCAAGTCCATTTTAACACTCAATCGTTGGTACTCTTTCAAACCACGTTCACCAGCTATTTCTGTTTACTTCCTTTTCGTATTATACTGAATGTAATGTTGATTGGTAAAACTAAGAGGTTGTGTCATTGCAGTGTTTGCAAAGTAATAATACAAAATGAGTGAGCCTAGCGAAATGACAGTTAAGTTAAAACAAGACAGAAGAAGGAGATTCCAGAAGCTATCAATAGTAAAAATTACGTAAATGTAAAATTGTTTTGTTTTTAAATTTTTTAAATATGGATAGCACAGATAGTTTTTTATTTGCCGCTAATATATTATTTTTTTATATTTAGAACCAGTTGAAATATTATATATTGTATATTATACGTATACTTATTTGAAATATCTATTACGTAACTTTGTTCGACATTTCCGTGTCTCAGTTAAACGGTTAAACGGTGTATTATATATATAAACACATATATAATGTATATTTTATATATATATATATATACAATTTTCTACAGATTGTTTTATCGGGATACTATAAAAAACTCTATAACCGATACCGCTAAGTTTGATATCGTGAAATAGTGGCTAATATGCCAAAAATATTTATATATATATATATATATATTATATATTACGTCATGCCGTTTAGTGATCGCTCTGTAATACTTGAATGGTCTCTGACGTATTGCAACCAGCTTAACATCCAAATGTAACTTTCATATTACCTTGCATATTGCTGTTTACCGGCAGTTTATCTGATCGCTAACGAGTTGAACATACATTATAAACCTGATTTAGGAATACTTTGCAAGTATACCTCTTTAGTAGAAGTAATGGCACTCGATCTCTCCTAGCTTACAACCCTTCCATCTAGCACATTAATTCCCCGTAGTTACTCTGTCAGCTGCTGTTCACCACTGCCACGAATAGACCTGAGTTTAGAGACCATAACAATTTTAGAGCGAATCTTTTTGAGAGAACAAAAACATATAAATTTAAATTGCTGTTTAATTAAATTGAGTAATTGATCAATTTCTTGATATTTGGATTGCGAGATACGAGACTTTATGTTTTGCCATTTATAGTGAGCAGCTAAGGGGTGATACTCCTTGTGACTCTAATCTCGTCAAAATGCGCATAAAATATTTACTCTTGAGAAAGTGGTGTTTGGTTAGCAGTAACTAAACTCAATTAAAAGTATTAAATTTTTAAACCAATCTTCGTAGAACTTCTCTAGATAGTTAATGTAATTTATTTATAAATGTTCTATAATTAATTATCAGGAAGTAAAAAAAATTTAAAAAATAAAAACTCAAAATATCAATAAGTTTTTAATTGAAAATTAATTACGGTATACATTTACCTGATAAAGTAACTGGAGACACGAGCAAGTTAAAGTACGGTTTAATATTAAAGAAAGAGTTCAGAAACATTAAACTACAGTTGGGAACAGCTGGCTGAACAATTAATTGTGACTGGAGAACAGATGGTTGCTTTAAACTTACATTTTTGTACGGTGTTGCTCTTGACGTACGACTATTGAGAAGATGATAGATGAATATTAGCAACATATTTATAGCCTTCATATATGTTAAAGATCTGGTTTGCACTATTTAAATATTGAACTCTTATATATATTTACGTCATATGATATTTAAGTATCGCTTGGTATCGCAATATGTAACAATATATATAACACCGTTTAACTGAGACACGGAAATGTGGAACCAAATTACGTAATAGATATTTCAAATAACTATACATACAATATATAATATTTCTGCTGGTTCTAAATATTAAAACATAATATATAAACGGCAAATAAAAAACTATCTGTGTTATCCATATTAAAAAAATTTGACAAACAATTCTACATTTACTTACTTTTTACAATTGATAGCTTCTGGAATCTTCTTCTTCTGTCTTGTTTTAACTTAACTGTCATTTCACTAGGATCTCTCATTTTGTATTATTATTTTGGAAACACGCATTGACCATCAAAATTACGTTCAGTACAATACGAAAAGGAAGTAAACAGAACTAGCGGGTGAACGTGATTTGAAGCACTACCAACCATTGAGTGTTAACATGGACCTTTCACTGACTTAGCTACCTTCTGACAGTCACTAAGAAAACGTAATGGCTATAATAATGTGGACTAAGAGTCAAATAAGTTACTTTTTGACATCCAAATGTGTGTGGACTCCTGTAGTTTATCATTATATATATATATATATATATATATATATATATATATATATATATATGTGTGTGTGTGTGTGTGTGTGTTTTTTTTTGCTAAAGAGTTGTATAAAAATATAAATAAAATGTATAGAATGAACATACAACCTGTTTCGACTAACAACAAAAAATTAGCTGACCAATCCAATTATAGCTGAACCCCTAGACATACATTAGGATAATTATAAAAACAAATATAATGATATTACTTTTTCAATATGAGCAAACACCTTCAGCACTGACAGATGCAGTAATTATTTGCCCGTATTAGAGGATTAGATTACATAGAGATTAGAAGGAAATCTCGTGTAATGAATAATTTAAGAAATTATTGATTACACAATAAATTGACAATAAATACCAGGAAATGTATCAATTTCAAACAGCTATTGAAAATGTCTTTTGTATGTTTCACCATAAACATACTTTACTAATAACATTAATCAAGTAGTTTAACCATTGTGATCATTATTATTGTTATAAAGGTTTTGTAGCTCGTAACGTAATAATTAATATAACATTTTCTTAACTTATTTTGGCACAGATAAAACTATGACTGGAAGAAAATGAAAAAATGAAACAGATACTTAGTATGGTACATGCATACAGTATAGTTGATATGACTCACTGTACGAGAGGACTGGCGTATATGTTTTAGGCTGAAGGTATTTCAAATCCTGGTTAGAGATATCTTATCTATATATATTTTGGTTGAGAGAGTTATGGCAAAATTCAGTAATGATTAAAAAATATACATGACATGACCATTAAACGAAATTAATAGGTGTACATCCATCTTCTTGTCATTTGGCGTTGTTATATTAGTTAGCTTGCGAAATGTTAAAAATAAAGCCTGTGCGATAAAGAGAAGGCGTGATGACAGCTGCAAAAGACATACAAATAAATCTGATTCAAACTACAAAGATGTGTTATCTTCATTTGACGTTTTACAGAGATTTTGTGAAAAAGGATGTGGGAGGAAACGTGATAATTTATATTTAAGCGGAATTCGTGATTAGAATGTGTTGTTTTATCATTCCATCGTTGAAGTTTCATATATTTGAATGCGATTTTAATAAAATGAAACATTGAGCTATCTTATTATGATACCAGTTTATAGAGTTTTACTTCGTGTTTATCTTTTAATTATTGACAAAGACTTTTCTTTAAAAATGATTAGTCCGCAAACATTTTTTAAATATTATTCACCAAGCTCTTTTATTACATTTTTAGTTACAATAAATGCGTTTCTGATCGCCAAATATAAACTACCTATGGGAATAAATCTACTGTCACAAATATTATTAGATTACGAGTAGATCCTTTCATAAAACACTTGTTTTGAATATTATTATTATTACTCCTGTCCACTTCACCAGATCACTTTGGCTTGCTATGTTCACTTGATTCATTGCTTTCAGAATTACTAATTCTATGGAAATATTTAAATCTATAAAAATCTTGTCAAACATGTTTATAATATAATATCTTACGTTGTATTCTTTTAAAACGAGTAATTCCCTATTTAATGTTCCTGTACCTATAATTAATTTAAAATGCAAACCGATTTGATAACATTTAAAAAATTAATTAATTAATTTAATTTAGTTATTTAATAAAGAATTATATGTTTAATTTGGATAAAACATAATTATTTGCAGTGTGCCTTAAAATAAATGTTTATTTATGTAAGAAACTTGTGGCATAACAAAGTAGCAACAATGTGGTTTAAAGTCAATTTAAGAAATACTTCTTCGATGAAATTGTTTTGTATTTACTGTATTCAATAAGCAAGCATTGAAGACAACACTACCGGTCGAGATTCAGACATGAGAACGACTAACTACATGGACACCGTCACAGAAACAACAACACTAAGCTGTGTGCTTTTCTCGACACACAGAGTTACACTACCGCAGCATCCTTGCCATTGGATGTGTAATTAATTATCTCTGGCATGATGCCATCTATATAATGGTCCGATATAGTCCCTGGAGGCATTAGAATGTCCATTTTCAAACTTGCCGGGGCGTCTATAAATAAGTAACTGAAAATTGAGACCGCTTGGAGTTGTACACGCCATTTCCTATAAGGTAGTCTCTCTCAGATACCAACAAACCTAAGTATCCTCCAACAAAAGTGCGACGAAGTTCGTACACTGAATTTGGAACGACTGGGTCCTAAATATTAGACGAGGTCGTGAAACGTTGATTGGAAGGTAGGGCCCACGTTATTAACACCAAAACACCGTGCCGGTTCGTCAAGGGAGCGGGCAGCCAGCTTTGATCATAAAACTCCGACCACAGAAACTCTAAGATGTCCTCGCCCTACGGAAGCCAGAAGAGAAGAGAGCAAGAAACCTAATTCAAGATATCTAGAAAACCAGAAAACTAGAACCAATCAAAGAGGCAGAATTCCACAGAAACATCTAGAAATAGAGATAAACCATCTGGAAAAAACAGACGACTCGACCAGCTGTAGGGAAACAGCTCCCGGCCCGTCCAACGGCCAACAAAGTAAAGTGGCAAACGCCACATCCTCTCCCTCTACCCCGGGAGTGATAAGAAAAAAACTCAAAAGGATAAGGTAGGAAGTCAAGGACGGAAAGAGTAGAGACTACAACTGGTATCGCTGTAGTTAGCAATCTGCTAGATATTGCTCTAGTATGGATATCCTGCACGCTCGCGAGGCGCTCCAAAAGCGTAACGGCTAGAATCCATTCCGACTGACCACACTACTCAAGAATAAATCTTTTTAATTTAAAGAGGCTTGAGGAAAAGCCTTGTAGTAGTAAAAAAACGCAAACAATTTTAAGTACTTTCTGTGGTAGCTACCAATAAATAAAGGTCTGAAGTGTTGACACAAGGATGGGTTTATTCGTTTCTTTCCAAATCACTAATACGCTCGGTGGTCAAAAGGCTACAAGAGGGTGTTCCAGTAAGGTTGGGAAGGAAATTAAGTAAGTGTACACTTATTAGCCAAAGCACTCCCTAAGTCTCCACCATCCGGTTATCTCCACCCCGGAACCCAAGGGCCACTTAAGTACCCGAATGGAAACTCCGAACGGTTGGTGGAACTCCTTGAACCACCAGGAGAATATTACTCCAGACATAAAGTCTGTATTTTTGTTCAAAGATGGGGGGATCAGAAAGGATGAAGAGACCATCTCAAAGCGAAATTACAAATATGAGAAAATTACACCCATCATAATATCAACAGACCTAAGTTTGCGTTGTAAAGGCTAATTAGGTAAAAACCTGGTACTGGCAAAATTTAGTAAAAGTGGGCCAGTACTCTCCTCCCCCTATGGGACGGCTGAGAAAAAAAAATTGGTGGCCAGTGGGAAAAGACAAATAAATTTTATTTTACCATACTAGTATAAAATTTAGAGAATTGGAGCAAATTAAATCAGGCTCTTAAAAGGCGTGAAAGAAAAACTTTGTAGAGCTAAGGCAAAAGCTTAACGGAGTAAGGAAATCATTTGGTCGTGGTAAAGTGGGTTAATTAGGAACTTAAAAAAAAAACTACAGTTTGTTAAGTGTTGGCCAGGTAAGACAAAAATACCCTGAAACCTATGGAAAAGAGACCCAAAAAACTAACTGGATCAAAACCCAACAAAATTAGGTTAAAAAAAAACAATAAACCTCTAAAACTTTAACAATAATAAAGTCTTTAAAGGATAACAGTAACAACAGTAAAAAAAAAAACACTTCCAATATAAACACTAAACAGCAAAATAAATATAGCCGCTGGAACATCTAGCAGCTTCAGAGACAAAAATTATAAAGTCTTAAAGACACAAAGAGACTACAACAAAAACTAACTACAAAAATATATAGACAAACTACAATCTTCAACAATATTTTCAACAATAAAACTACACCTATCCATCGCTGCTTAACTTAGCTGAATAACAAAGATGAATTCCACCTACTGCTAACGGACTGACCCTACTAAAACAGAGAAAAAACAAAAATGAAAAGGGAAAGAAAATGTAAGCTTGTGTTGTAACATTTAATGGGTTGCCCGAACCAAGGATAGCAGGCTGCGTGACTGCATTAGGGAATGTTAAAAATAAATAAACATAAAGTTCACTCCCAATGTACAGCCTAGAAAAATTGCTGAAGCAAAAAAAAATTCTCTAAACAGCCAATGGTAACCCCGATCCCCCCGTGTATATGTACTGTAAAAGAAGAGGAGTAAAAGTATCAGAGTGTTAATGTGGTGTAAGGAAGAGAAGAAGAAGAAGAGGAAGGAGACAGAAAAACTAAACTAACATCACTATGCCCTAAACTATCCCTATAAACGTCCCGGCAGCGGCGCCTTGGTCTTAGATAGGCCCTAAATATTTCTTCAGGTGGGAAAAATGGGCCGACCTAATAAGTTTCCCTGACTTGGGACACCTCAAAGTCACGGTGACTGGAGAGGTAAAATCATGAATAACCAGAGGGCGTGACCACAGAGGTTGCAGTTTGGCTGAAATTTTATTAGCCGCATTACTCAAGTTTACTCGTCGAAACATCGCCAAATCACCGATACGAAAATTAACTGGTAAACGACCTTGGTTGTACTGCCGAGCAACTTTTCGGTGTGCTACCTCCAACCGATCCAAGGCCTGAGACCATCTCCTCTGCATGTTTCTGGAATCTTGTGTTTGGAGGAGATCATCCAAATTCCAATTGTTTTCCAGGGGAGAAGTAAGTTTATAGCCAAGAAAAATTTCAGCTGGAGAAGTGCCAATTGACTCATGCTTAGCCGAATTAAAAGCGACTTGGAACAAATGGAGATTAGTGTCCCAGTCAGTATGATTTTGAGAATGGAAAATTCTCAAGGCAACGCCGATGTTTTTATTAACCCTTTTAGCAATAGATGGCTTAGGATAATAGGGTGAGGTCATAACGTGTTTGATACCAAGTTCCAGACACATGTTATCGAACCGTCTGGATTTGAAACAACCACCACGGTCGGTGACGAGTTGTGAGGGGAAGCCAAAATAAGCGAACAAGCCCTTATGCAAAAGATTCACCGTAGTTGGAGCGGTAGTTTTAGCTGGCAAAATCACTGTATATTTTGAAAAGGCGTCAACGATTGTTAAAAGCCATTTGTGGCCTTTTTTTGTTCTAGGAAGTGGTCCTACGTAATCAAAAAACACCCGTTGGAAAGGCCTCGTTGCTAATTGAGAAGCTAAAGGGCCTATCTTAGTATTTTGAGCCTGTTTGCATCTCTGACAGAAAGGACAAGCCTTTACCCTCTCTTGGATAGCCTGCTTCAGGTCGGTAGAAAAGAAAATTTGACTAATCCGATCCCAAGTTTTCTTGAATCCCAGATGAGCTCCGAGAGGTGACTCATGGTAAACTTTAAACAATAGGTCGTAGAGTTTGCTAGGTACCACAACTCTAGGTTTGGATTGATTAGGCAGTTGGTGAACTAAAATGCCTTGAATCACAGAATAATTTTGATTGGGATTAGCACCTTTCTAAGATTTAACAATAGTGCGAATTTGAGCATCTTGCTCTTGGTGGCCTTTGATGTCTTTGAAAGCTTCGGGTACAGAAAAAAGAATAAAAGCCTGTGTGTTGTCGGTTTTATTTTGAATAGTAGAACTCTGTGGTAATTCGGTTTGGGGCTCAAATAAACGCGAGAGGCAGTCAGCCACAACATTGCCTTTGCCCCTAACATGCTTGACAGTAAATTGAAAGGCATTTATGAGAGTTGTCCAACGTGCTATTTTTCCTACTTGGCGAGGATTGTTAAGTAACCACGAGAGTGAGGAATTGTCAGTCTCAAGCGTGAAGGAACGATGCTCCAAATATTGTCTAAATTTTGTTAAGGCATAGACTACTGCCAAAACTTTTAAATGGAAAGTGGAATAGTTCCTCTCGTGTACATTTAAAGGACGGCTCGCAAAAGCTATAGGGTATATTTGGCCCTGGATTTCCTGGGACAGCACTGCACCTACAGCAGTACCTGAAGCATCAGTTGAAAGAATAAACGGGGTATCAAAATTTGGTAACCGTAGGACCGGAGCAGAGACTAATGACCGTTTAAGTTTGTGAAAGGCATTCTGTTGCTCCTCACCCCATATGAAATTTACATCCTTTCTCTTTAACCTATTCAACGGCTCACAGATTGACGAGAAATTGGGAATAAATTTAGAATGAAAGGCGCACATTCCGAGAAATCTGCTAACCTGCTTAGTATTTTTGGGTTGAGGGTAGTTGTCGATAGGGCGAGTTCTATTTGGGTTGATGGTAACTTTCCCATCTTCGAAGACATGGCCTAGAAATTCTATCTTATGAGAGGCAATGACCATCTTTTCTGGGTTAACTGTTAACCCTGCCCTACTAAGTCGGTCAAGGACTAAATTGAGATGTCTTTGGTGATCTTCCAGATTTTCAGAAAAAAATTACAAGGTCGTCGAATTAGCAGAACAAAAAATCACATTTCACATCACCAAAGATTTTATTTATCAACTGAGTCAGTATCATGCTACCACTAGCTAGACCAAAAGGGAGGTAATTGTATTCCCATTGGCCAGTGCTTGTGACAAATGAAGTGTACTTCTTGGAAGCCTCGTCAAGTGGTATCTGGTTGTAAGCGGACACTAAGTCTAACATAGAAAAGACCTTAGCCTTGCCTAGAAATTGGAAAGAAGACTCTACCGTAGGCATCGGGGTTGAATCGAGCACCAAGACATTGTTTAAGGCGCGGAAGTCAACCACCAGGCGTGAAGAACCTCCCTTTTTGGTACTACAAATGCTGGACTTGAGTAAGGGGAAGTTGAAGGTGTAATAACGCCTTTCTCCAGAAGGCCTTCGATATGCTCACGAATCAAAGCCATTTTGGGGGGAGCATAATGATACGGACGGCACCTGAACGGCTTGTCTGACTTGACAGTGATAGAATAAGTCAATAGGTTAGTTTTACCCAGCTGTTTGGTCACAGTTTCGGGAAAACACCGCAGAATATTTTTAAATGCCTGAACTTGGGAATTATCAAGCCTCTCTCCAAAGATAGGTCCCAAACTAATTTCCTCTGCCTGTTCGTCCTCTTGATTTTCGGCTATAACTAGTGAAGTGTCAAAGGGAAAAGACACCTGGCGTTGAGCCGCATTAATGCTCATTTCAGAGGCCTGAATGAAGTCGAATCCAATCAAAACAGGAACTGGTAAGTTGTTAGCAACAAGAAATGGGAAAGTCCAAGAGAAACAAGCTAATTTGAAATGAATATGGGCCAAAAATTGAAAAGAGACATCTGAACCATTTGCAGCTGTAGCCGTCAACGAAGTTTCTTCAACTTTCCTCACGACACCCTTGAGTTTAGAGAGAGCATCAAATACGCTTTTAGCCACTATAGACCTGGTTGAACCAGTATCAATCACAGCGGATGACTTAATGTTAGAAAAAGTAATTGGAATTTCTAGGGGTTTGACCTTGGGCAAAGCCGGAGCTAAAGGATTAATGGGCCTAGTTTTCTTGGGGAATGCCAGCCCTTTCAGCGAATTCCCCTTTTGGAGTTTAAATTAACCGCAGGATTAGCGAAACTATAACTATGGTTTTGATTATTCCTATTATAGGAAAACCTCCGTTCCTGACTAGGCCTACTATCGTCCCCTGGTAGCATATTATCTTGCAACTGATTAGGATTACAAACATCTATCGGCATCACTTATTTCTGGTCCAAGAATTTGGAAAATGCTTACGATGTCAGTAAGATAATCAGCATAAGGTTCCAACGATCGCTGTTGTCTATACATGAGTTCAGACTGAATGTCTCTAATGGCCCTAGATGAGAAAAATGTAAGCCTCATTGTCTGTAGAGCATTCGGCCAGGTAGAGTCTGCACTAACGAGACCCATCCACACATCACGAAGTCTGCCTTCAGTGCGGGCCACGGCGTTTAATAGTATAGTTTTATCTGAACCTAAATTTAATTCGACTATCTTTTGGATTTTTACGAGAAATTCTGTTAACTGAAATAAATCTGTACCAGAAGTAATAGATACCTCTCTAAGCATATCTCGCAAAATGTTAGGGAATGAGACATCGTCCCTGTTATTTGGCCTATTTTGGGCTGCAATTTCCTGAGCTACCGTCTTAGCAGTCGCTTCAATAGCATGTAAGGTCATTGTATGCAGACTCTTCACTAAACCACTAAGATCCACCGGCGCTACAGGGGGCAGCGCAGTGCAAGTTTCTACTTCGTCCTGTTTTAAACTGGGATTATCCACTAAATCATCGGTTACGGGTATCCTAGTTTCATCCGTAGATTCCTCCAAGTCACTCACGACCCCTTCGCTAGACCGAGCCACAAATTCATTTAGTTGCACACGCATGGCATCAAGCGTATCCTTGGGTTTAATTCCCCATAGTTTGCATTGTTCGCGGGCTTCCTCAATACTCAACTTTTTAATCCAAGAGACAGTCTTTGGAATATTATTTAAGTCGAACAAATTCATCCCGTAAAGGTAAATAACCAATATTAAATAAACACAAATCACAACAATCAAGTTAAACAATAAATGAATGAAAAACACATGAGAGCGTGGACAGAGATTCCACACAAACTAGAGAGCAGTAAAAAATATTTAGAAAAACATTAGGGCAATTTTACTGTGGTGTGTGCAAAAAGTACAAGTTTAAAAAAACTATTACAATTTATAGTATTACAATAAATAAAAGCATATAGTACATTGCCTTATTATTACCATGAAACCAACATCCAGTATCACTAACAGGTGTTGGCAGAAAATAAAATCAACAAGTTTGGCTTTCAGAACAAAAATTGTCGGTTGCCATCAGCGGGGGGTAAACGCAAGTTGTTTCCCCTGAAGCAGGTACTGAAAGTTCAAAGTATTCAGAAAACCTAACAAAACACCTTTCAAATCCTTAAAGATAAAGAGAGGGAAACAAAGTAAACAAAAAAATTAATAAAAGCAAGAGCAATTGTACCGTAGAAATGCAAAAAGATATTAGGTCCAAGGCGTATAGCAGCGCTACAGGTTACTACAGAAAACTCAACAAGGCCCAAGTGAAAAAGACACAAGTCTATAAGGTAAACTATCCCTTTAAACTGGTAGAAAATTTAGAACACCAAAAAAAATCTCTTTTGAGACCACGAATCCAAAAAGACCCAGTGAAAATTAAAATTTAGAAAGCAAAAACCAAAGGAAAAATATAATGTAACCACTTAAGGCTTAATTTAGGCTAAACTGAAAATTAGGTATGTAACACCCGAAGTTGAATCAAGCAAGCTGACATATCAATCAATCCAAAGAGTCCACTAGGGTTTGGTATTTTATAAAGTTTTTTTTTAACTAACAGTGAACCCTCAAGGTGGCAAACTATAGTTTTAAAAGTTTTCAAAAGAAGGATGTTTCAACATTTTGGAAAGAAAAGTTTAGTTTTGTAAGTAATTAAATCACTTATATGTATGTCAGCACGTCAAATCCAACCCCAAGCTGCAACTTCATAATAATTACAAAACAAACATAGGCCTATGTTATTTTTATTAATAGGTGAAACTAAAGGTGTACTCCATATTAAGTTTAACTGCATAAATTAAACAGGCACTAGTCAAAAGAAGCAAAAGGCTTTTAATAATAGACTATAAAAGAATTATTTTTACAATAACATTAAAGTTTTGAAGAAGGTTTAGAAAAAAAAAAATAGCAGTCGTGGGACTGCCGATAGAAGTGAAAACGGAACTATTAAGTTGAGAGTAATAAAAACTATATGCAAAAATTATATGAAATTTTTTATGTTTTATTTATTAGTTACATATGATGGGTTAAACAAATCATGAACAAAATATAAATACAAAGTGGTTGAAAAAATAATTAATATACAATTATCTTAATTATACATAGTATTTATATTTACACGAATTTCAATGAATTCAAGTTTGAACATTATTTTCATTATTTACATCATTGTCATCATTAATTTCGACAATACTTAGATTATCTGTTCGTTCAATCATTTCATTGTAGTCTAAAAAAGATACAATAGGTTTATGGTAACTGAAATAAGACATAAAAATGTTTGATTGAAATTTATCTAAATATCGTATAAAAACAGCATTGATAGTCGTTTTATACTTTGTTGTACTGACTTTTCGATCATTAGACATAGTCAAACCTAATGTTTAATTCAAAAATTCAATTAATGATAAATTTTTGTCATCTGCGAAGTTAATATTAAAGTCTCCGCTAATATCAATGTTTAAAATATATTCGTTGTTTTCATTATTCATTTATCTGTATAAAAATATTAATATGTTTCATACTCACTTTTATACTGAAGTCAATGAATTTAAATTCAATAAATAAACAGTAATCCTTCAATTAAATAATTACAATAATAGTCAAATTAAAAATTCACTTAAATAAACAAAATCCAGTACACACAAGTTGAACTTCCCACGTGGTCAATTTAACTTTACTTATGTATTCTACACTCTAATACTTAATGTACAACGCGTCACATTTACAATTACAGATGTACTGCTACTATAACGTATTGTTGACGTGACTCACAAAATTATACTTATCCAAAAAGCGTCTAACGCGCACATAATACAGTCAGAAATAGTCGATGTATTAGTGTATACATGTACACAGACTACTGCGCGTGCGCTAGTCTGGCTCTCCATAGATATAGATATACTATTATCATTAGCATATTACATTGCGTAGATTTAGTATTAGGCGTTTAATATATCATAAATAGCACAAAGTGACTAAAATAGAATAAACAAATTTTCCAAAGATATTAACGTTTCCATGGAAACCACTTTAGCATGTCGGTGACGCGAACCGAGGATTTTACCCTCTACCAAAACGCTCAACGCGCCTAAAGAAGTTTTCACTTCAAAAAATTGCAAACTGTTAGAATAAATCAACCCTTTAAGTTTGAATTGCCCTGAACATTCAAATAGCATAGGCCTACATAAAAGTTTGACATATTTCTAAGTAGAAAAATTATCAGATAAATTTAACAGTAACACTTCACTTACCTTGTGTGTAGGCTAACATTAATTAACAATACTTTGTAAGACTTGAACAAATTCAAAACAGTAGACAAAAAATCATATTAGTGCTATTAAAAATTTAAACTCTTATTAACTTAATACATGTACAAGTGGTGTAATTCCGCTGGAAGAATAAATAAATAAATCAAGTATGAATACATCAATAAATTGCATTTGGAACTAAGGTTTGGTGTGGAGAGGTTATTTTAATCAATCAGATGAAGAGGTGAAAGATTGGAAAGGAATGCAATTTATATAAAAAAACAAGAAAACTTTTCATTATAAGCCAACCCATAGTAAATAATCTGGTGAAACTGAATGGGTGGTTTTAAAAAGTAACCAGAAAGCCAAAAACTTTAAAAACAAAAGGTAGGCTATTCATACGCCGCAAAACACTAAGTGGCCACCAACTGCATCTGCCCTTCTCTTCGACTTATCTGAGCCAAGGCTAAATTAATACAACAAAAGGTGCTAGCTAAGTTTAAAATTGCAAGTAATTAAGTACAAGGTTTGTTTAAAGCAAGAGGCTACACTGTAGGTGGTATTAAAAGATAGGTTAAGAGTTAAACTTGGTCAGAATAAAAATTTACTAATTTGGTCTAAAGTAAAAAAGTTATGCTTGAAAAATATCAACCATTTACCTATGTTTAAATAATTAGTGAGAACAAGTTACTAAAGTTTATGAAATACTGCAACTCAACATTTTGAATTATTATAGAACTAGGCTTAGGTAGCAGTTAGTTGCAAGAACTGCTTGGCTCAGACCTGCACATTAGAAACATGCTACCTCGAAAAAGTATCTAAATTTGAGTAAAAAAGACAGTAAGGAAAATTTAGAAAACTAAAAAAATTTAGAAAACGTCTACCCCTTAAAAAAACTTAAAACTAGGACTTAGCTATCATAGTTGTGTAGAATTCTTCCTCTCCCACCGGCAAGCCTAGCCTTCCATTTCAAACCACGCTCTGCTACCAATTTGCGACGAAATTCGTACACTGAATTTGGAACGACTGGGTCCTAAATATTAAATGAGGTCGTGAAACGTTGATTGGAAGGTAGGGCCCACGATATTAAAACACCAAAACACCGTGCCGGTTCGTCGAGGGAGCGGGCAGCCAGCTTTGATCATAAAACTCCGACCACAAAAACTCTAAGATGTCCTCGCCCTACGGAAGCCAGAAGAGAAGAGAGCAAGAAACCTAATTCCAGATATCTAGAAAACCTGAAAACTAGAACCAATCAAACAGGCAGAATTCCACAGAAACATCTAGAAATAGAGATAAACCATCTGGAAAAAACAGACGACTCGACCAGCTGTAGGGAAACAGCTCCCGGCCCGTCCAACGGCCAACAAAATAAAGTGGCAAACGCCACAAAATAATCCAAGTTCTTCTTTTCTAATACCTAAAGTGACTAGGAAATTCTATCAATTTCAATAATATATCCACAGTATAGAGATTTCAGTTCCATGGGACTGTATAAACCTTGAGCAGATCTGGAGATGAAACCCAATAACCTACTTGTTCGACTACAAAGATTGTCGATATTGTCATCCAAGTAAATATTCGATGGAAATATAATATGTACGAGCACTAATTAACCTTTTGTTTGCTCCCCATAATATATTGTCCTGAAACCTTATTATGCAACAAGGTAAGAGTACATCACACATGTGTAACGTAACAGGCTTCGCTAAAGCTGCATAAACATGTCAAGTTTATATCACTCATGTTAAAATGTCATATGCATATTTATTTACAAATTAATGCATTACGTGATTTTTTTTGCCATCTTGATTAACAACATGAGTCTGATAGAGTGACCTGCACCATCATCAACCTCAATGGTCCCATAGAAATTAAGTTTCATTTAAGACTATGTTGAGTTTTTTTCTCGAGGTATTATGTGTACAGACAGACACATATATAGACAGGCAGGCAGAAATGAATTTGTTCAATCGTTCGAGATCCTTAGCTCAGTCAAATAACAGTTTTACATAACATGCAATATGTGTTTTATATTAACTAACATTCCTATAAAATACTTCTTTCGTCCCCTAGTGCTATAAGATGTTGTTACTTTAACATGGTACAGGAATCGCATTAATTATATTGTTATATTAATGTATGTATGACTTTGATGTAAGGTTTTAAGCTCTTTAAAACTATGAATTTTTATTGTTGATACTACTATGTAAGAAAACAATCATCGAAAAATGTAGATGTCACCAAATAACCCTAATGATTGAGGTATAACAAACATTTTCCTCCCGAGATAAGTAATCATGAAAGTAACCCTCCGACGTAGTTAATGAAGTTTCCGGGAAGATATTCCAAGTTAATGCAGTTCAACAAGGAAGGTGCGTTATTAACTAAAGGAGCTGTTACCGTTTAATAACAGCCTTGAGCAACTTTCCCAGTTAATGCTGAATTATTGTAATCAAACCTTCGCGAACATTATAATACCCTAACGTTCATAAGGTTTGTTGCCTTCGGGTTTCAGTTTCTTATTGAGTTCTAAAATGAGATTAATTATAACTTATTCCAGGAAGAAAAACACTTTGTCAAAGAAAATTTATCGAGCCATATACCTCTAAAAACCAGCAATAAATTATTAGTGGTGTTATTTTACACCATAAAATATTTTGAATCTCACCTTAAATTTTGTATAGGCTGATGAATGTAGCTAAAACTTTGCACTTCTCTCCCGTCAACTATCAACCGTGCTATGATTATGCGCGTTCATCGCACTTATTCTTGTTTATGTAGAAATAAATATCATGCAAAATTTAAAGCTTTCATATATCTTGCGAATAGTTAGGCCAATGTGTTACTATAAGGCAAATGGCGCAGAGTAACTGGTACAACGGATATCGCAAAATAACCGGATCAAGCAACGTCGAGCTTGGCTGCTGCTTCGATGGGTGACCGCTGGCGATCCTGTCCTTACAAGCAGCCTGCCCGGCCGTTGGTGGTGGTTGGGAAGTCGCCGATGAGTTAGCGAACTAACAGTTGAAATGCTGGAATTTGGATATGTAAAATATTATATATATATATATATATATATATATATATATATATAATATCATATTATATAGTAATTGGTTACATTGATGTACACAGTTCTGTGTACTGTGAAATCCTTACTCTGTTAATTTTAATTCCTGACGGTGAAGAATAGTAATGTTGGTTGCAGTAGCACGTTGGTTAATTTTGCATATCTTATAAAACCACGTGTTACTTATTATTTAAAGCAACACAATGTTCAATATGAACATATTTATATTAAGGATTGTAGCATCCAAGTTATCTAAATTTATCGTCTTCACATTTTTAGCATGTGGGATTGCCTTAAATAAATTACATACAACAAAAATATATACCATGGACATCTGTATCAAATGTGCTATGTGCAGTATACTAGCGATAAACATATTTCAGGCATTTATTTACGGAATAAGGCAGGGAATATGCATTCAGTTTTAATAATTGTAAAGGTAGTAGGGTAAATGTTAGTAAAAATAATGAGTCTAAATTACACTCCAGTATTTAAAAATTAAATATTTCTTATAAATAATTCTTATAGTATAGAGTGTTTGGGGAAATTATAATTTCAATTCAATTATTCCTTACTTCAGTATTTAACAGGTTTTACCAAAATATTATAAAGTTACTCTGTTTGGTAAATTTTTCAGAATCCATTACGTAAAATTAAGATTTATTTATCTTTTTATGTTTACAGGGACTGTTAAATGAAATAGTTTATGTAATATATATTAAGCGCACCATATGAAGCTCTTATTGATCATTTTTATCTTATAGGGGAGAGCGGAGCATGTTGAGACAAACTTCAGATTTTATTTTTTACATTTTTTGTTTGAATTATTTTGTAATTGGAAAAATACTAATATTATACTTCAATTAGTTGTGTACTTTTCTATGGTATTGACGCTTTGATTAACTATATATATCTCCCAAAATTAAAATATTTGTTTAATGCTGTAAAGTGTATCAATGTTCCCCACATGGGGCAAGTTGATACTAGCGAGAGGCAAGTTGATACAAGTGTATAAATAGTAAGCTAATAGACATTAAGGTAGCAAATAATCACTTAATAGACAATCGAAAAAATGTATTAAGCAAAATATAGTACAAAGGTAACGTAAGACATATTATTAAACTATTTTAAACACACAGTTTATGAGATTGTGTTCATAACCTACTCAGAATCACTGATTACAAAGTCAGATGTACAGTGAATACAAGTGTACATTTTACAGTCTTTCCCACATTCTATATGGGCCCATTTTTTGCAAGAAATGCACTGTATCCAGTCCTGACCTGGCTTGGATTCGGAGAATGGCTCCAAACATATGAGACACAGGGCGTCGTTCTCTTCCTCCGACTCTGATTCAATCTTCATTTTATTCTTTGGGACGCATTTCTGTTTCTTCACCTTGTTCTTCTCCTTAGTCTGACTCTCTATCATTTTAAAAAGTCTTTTTTTTTTTTGGCGTTTTCTGACTTGGCTACCATTTTAGCTTCCTTTTTTTTTGGCTTCCACTTCCAGCCTCTCCTTAACTGGTGTGCTAGTAAGGATAGCGGATTTTAAAGATTTCCTCCCTTTTTTGATATTTTTCGCTCTCCAGCTTTAGGGTAGGGGCGGATTTCTTGAGGGCTTACAGTGAATACGCCTACAGAAACATCCTTATTTGTAGATGGAACTGCAGTTGTAGTGTCAGTTCGGTTCACTTTGGAGTGTAGACCATCAGCGTTGCTTGTCCCAGCTGCTTGAGAAGTCTTGACAGTGCTGTCTTGTGAAGTCATCTCTCTATCCGTGACTGCGCTGGACAAGAAGTCATCCTCAGTAAACACTTCTCTGTTGTATGGCGCGATTGCTGTTGCTTGAAATCCAGATATAATATTTGCAGGATTTATTGCTCTAGGGAGTGCCATCTTTACTATACCAGGAATGTCGTAGATTGTTACAGTTTTCCCTGCATTGTTGACCATCCAGTCGTCGACTGAAGCGAAGTAAAATCTTTTGAAAGGCCCATAAACTGACCTGTCAAGCGGTTGCAGTCGGTGGGAAGTGTGGGGGGGGGGGGAAAGACAACATGACGATACCATTTTCTTTGCAGAAGTTGAGCACTTCAATAGATAAGTGTGATTCATGGTTATCCAAAACCAACAAGCAGGGATTGCCCTTGCTAGATCTTACGTGGCCGTGAAAATGTTTAATGAACGTCAAAAACGATTCAGATGTGATCCATCCGGATGGGTAGGAAGTTCCAATACATCCTGGTGGCCCGTTAATGATGAAGTGATCCTTGAAGAATACTCTTGGGAATTACGAACATTGGAGGAACTGAGTTGCCGATGGCACTGACAGCCAATACCATAGTGACAGTCTGCCCCCTTTCTGCTGGCGTAGCTTTCCCTACTTGGCGTACTCCTTTCTGAGCTACGATTTTGTTTGGCCTCTGAACTGTTTGCACACCGGTCTCGTCAATATTCCAAATATCCTTAGGTTCAATTTTGTATTTATCTAAAGTACTCTTCAAATTGTCAGAAAATAGATCAACATTGACTTTATTAAAACTGGTAGCGCGACTAAGGCTCGTAGCCTCAGGCTCCCTGATTGATAGTCTAGGGTGTCTTTTCATAAATAAGCTAAACCAGTCCTTTGTAGCCATTTTTATGGTTAATCCATGAATCAGGTAATGTAATGATATTCCTATTAGCCATAGCAAGTTCGTAAGCAAAAACTTTGATGTTTTGTGGTGTAAGTCCGTAGTAGATTTTTGAAGAGTGTATTATATACTCTTCGAGTTGAGATTCTAATTGGTCTGGAAAAATTTGTCTTGGTTTGGCATACCCCATTGTAACGGTTTGACTTTGCGTTCATCTTTTTTTCTTATAAATCTAAACAATGTCATTTTTGTCGATCTCAAAGGCTACAGCTGCTTCCCGCAAAGACATGGTTTTTGGTCTTGACAGCTTCATAGGCTTTTTCAAAGCTCTCATCCGGGACTTTCCCTCGATCTGTCTTCCTGGGTATAATTCCGCACCATGTTTCTGTGAGAAAAGACAAAACTCTAATTTTTACAATATTAGGGTACGTTGATACACTGTATCAATTTGCCCCAGCTACGCGTATCAACTTGCCCATTGAACAATTGTCTCTTAAGTCTAACTTAAGTCTCTAAAATATAAAGTCCAGAAATATGAAACTATCATGGAATTCTTACCAAGAAACAGGTGTTTAACTGTGCTAAGAGTGAACTTCCTGAATATTATCCTCTTGCTGGTACGCCAACTCAAACACACTAGCCAACAATTACTTTCTACTCATGAAAAACACAATTTCAACAATAAAAACACGTAGAGTACTCTGTTGACAGCTGGACGCCGTGTGGCACTGCGTCTCGGTAAACAACAGCCTCTACTGACTCATGTCCGCCCTGCGCATGCGCGTTAGCTCACAGTCACATCTGTATCAACTTGCCCACGTATCAACTTGCCCCGCTCTCCCCTATATTTTTATTGAAATCACTGATTTAACACTTATTATTAGTATCGCATGTTTACTAGAGCTTAACAGCGAGTCATTGTGCTTATATCTAAGCCGCAAGTCCCGGAAGTCACATTAAAAAGTATTGGCTGACATATGATACCATGTCATACCGTGATACAAGAGCAATAAAATTGTATGTTGTTACAGAATTTTAAATTTTTATTCTGTCATAAAAGTCTTCCACGTTATAATTTACTTAATTGATTTGTTATTACTTTACGTGTAACTGAAAAAATTAGATTCAACCATGGATCAGATTATAAAACAGTTCTGTTTATGAAAATAAATTTTTAATCTCTATAAAAAGACAGTTTTAGAATAGGGGAGAAATTTAGCTTTCTTTTCTTAAACAAACTTAGGTTTTCTGTTTTAAAAATATATTATAAAATACACCAACAATGGTTGTTATTGTCAAACAAAGGACTTGGTACAGATTGCTTGTTTTAAGGCTTGTCTTTAATTTGAGAGAAACCAATTCCAAAGAAAATCAACTCTGCTTAAATATTGTAACTGTGCAGTTACTGATTGTTTTAAAAGTCTTCGTTTGTTTTTAGGAATTAATTTAGATGTTTGTCATGAGCAGGTTTACAAAATACTGAATCTGATAAACCTATATGTTTTCCGAGTATAGTTTCTACTGAGAAAACAATGTCCAATGGAAAGAGGCAGTTAAGACGGCAGTTATAGTAAACATTAGATGTCTGGGCACGCGCTCCCTTTACTGTAGACTACTGTTTTCTCTCTAGTGTTTTAGATAAAATAACGTTGGTAATTGTAAATCAGCTTTCAACGCTATACTAACATAATAACCAATGAATTTATAGCATGTGTCATTTATTTAATTTTTTCATTGATTGTATCATAAATTTAATATTAATCATACGTTTTATCCGTTCTATTTAAGTTTGAGCTACTTTGCAATGGATGATTTAAAAATAATAACAGAATTTCAAACATATGGCATATTATGTTAAGTAGAAAAACACTGCGCTTCAAAGGTTAGACTGTATCCTATTCTCCCTGTGTCAAAAATCTGAAGATATAACGTTAAATATAGTACAAAAATAACAAGTTTAATGTTATTCAAGTTACAATCTCGCGAAATCATCGCCACAATTTGATTAGTTTTTTAATTTGTCGTGCATGCTGAACAACAAATTAAAACTGTCTGTGTTAAGACCATTTTTTATTCTCTGGAAGAGGATGAATTGTTTTTTTATAAACATAACGTTAAAACATTTTCAAAACCCCGCTATAGTTTATTAATTAAAGACAAAAGTGGAACAATTTCCAATGTTTGACATTTTATGTAATTATGTACTGCTGTAATGTAACACTGTATTGGAGCACAAAATGAGTTAAAAATAAATACAATTAGTTAATACAATGACGACTAAAATAAAATACTACAGTTTTGCATTACAAAGTTATATGACGTCTATCAATTTTAATTAAGGCTCCGAAATCGTGTAAATATAACTCGTTTCTGGTAATAAATAATATTTTTATTAGATAACTATTTTGGATATGTAAGACTAAACTACCCATACAGGTATTTATAATTAAAAGAAAACTATTCGAAGTTACTGTAACTATTGAAAGATACATAAATAAATGTACAGATAATTTTAAATAATAAGATTAAATAACTCAGTACGTAGTTTTGTCAAAATATTTTCTGGCAGCCTTATGCTTTGTACAGCGGTTCATGATGATATGCGGAAATATAAATTAGTTGTACTGTTAGAACAAATTCATTTATACTTTATTAAATACAGATAGAAAAAGGATCAGCAACAAGTTACTAACAATGGGGTTTTCTCGCTTTTATTGAAATATTTTTAATATAGTTTATTCTGTGAAATATTTAAATATTCAACCAACGAACTATTATTTATTTGTACAGTATTTTCTTACGTACTTTTCAATTACTCATGTCAATAAGACCATATATTTCCCAAATATTTCCCTTTACAATTTCTTACATATATTTCTTCTAGCCAAAGAGATCTTTACTGACTGTCGAACTATGTTGTTCGTATCTCAAAAGTCGAAGCACTTTGAAAAACGGGTAAGATATGGAATGACCATGATTCATGTGTATATGAAAAGTTTATTTAAAAGCAAAATATTTGTGGACGAAAGTCGCTAGTATTAATTTAAATTTGTTTTTCAAATAAAACTCAAACGTTTACGTACACTACTTACATTATAAATTTCATTAAACACAACGTGTTTTTTTTTTATTTATAGAAAATGAATTAACCTACACTCCTGAAATTTATGCTTTCACGAGAAAAATACAAGAAATATTTTATATTGATTTTTTTATAGCTGCTAAGTTGACAGAATTTATCTTCTTATTGCATTATATCTATTTTAACTAGGATTCATTAAATCTGTGCTTTTACTGTTATTTTTAATACCTGATTATATATATATAAAATCTTGGTCACTAAAATGTCTTGTAGAAAAGTCAAAACGCATAATTTGTACAAGGTTATAACCAATATTCAATATATTATAATATTCATAGTCATCAAATCACATCCCTTAACAAGATTATGAATAGCCAGCGTAAGAAATATCACGATAAAAATGTGGTCAACCACTTGTAAGACACTCTTATGCACTTTTAATGTAAATTAATAATTTAAATCTTGTCGATAATATGTCAATATATATTGATAAACATAGAAAAACTGACATATTAGACAAACTGAAGCTCGATGAGATGTACGACACAAATAAAGACAAGACTTATTTGAAACAAGAAATGGCCCTGGGGAATATAGAAACAATAGTACAGCTTTCATCTGGGAAACCCCTCCAGGGTTCGTCTCAGTGACATAGTGGGGACTGCGGAATATTTAAAGTCTCTTGTCTTCTTGTTGCTGGTATAGTTTTCCTTTCTAGTTGATTCTATTTCAGTGGACTTAAAATAATATTGTGGTGAGTCTTTAACTTTAAATGTGCTTTCGGAGGTCATTCATTATTTCATTATTCGCTTAGAAATTAATTATGTTATGGTTTTACAGTGAATACTATCATACATTATAATAATTCATTGAACCACGTTAACAATACTCACCGTAAATACTATGGTCCTTTGAAATTCGTGTATTTAACTCATCTAGTTCAAAATATGAACTGAAAACATTAGTTAGTTTGATTACACATCCTAAATTTTTTAAACCCATTATATTCTTTAGTCTTCAGCCATAGAACTTCCATTCAGCTACTTTAATTCCACTTCTAAAAGTATTTTATAGTGAAAGTAGATCAATTTATAACGTGTTCATAACAAAATAGTAAGATTTAGAGCAAAATCATAATTTTAATATATTTTTTACTAAGTTCATTGCTTTTCAAAGTTTTATTTACATTGTTAATAAATGTCACCGAACCTGTTATGTTTTGCTCGATACGTCAAAGCGATACAAACCCTTCAGAAAGGGACGGACGGACACTAGAACTGTTTTCGTAGCTTTACCCTTCGCTTTTTATTTCATTCCTCGTCTTCAACGTAATATCTTACTTTCTCAATGATTACTAAGTCTTAATACAACTTGTATGGAAAAATGCAAATAATGCTAAGATTATACTTTCTCGGAAACTACGTTATTTGTCACTGTTTCTACGAATGAAAGTTATATTACGTACATTGCATTGCACATGTTAATTCCATTAAACTGTATTTAATTGCACTGGCATGGATTAAATAACAAGTTAATGAAAAGACAATGTAATTCTTTTGACAGTATTACGAGAAATTACAATATGTTTCTTTTAAATAACTATCGCAAAAATATCTTTAACGAGTATTCAGATATATATTGCACAATGAGTATTACAATAAACAATGTTTAAGTAAAAATATGAGAATTTAATATAGTTATTTGGAGAACAAGTGCCAAGTGAACATAAGCAGGCTACATTTGTAACTGATACATATTGCTCTCATTTTAAAGACTGGTATAGAAATACACTTAAAGACATACACGTAATACTCATTAATAATTTTCAAATATAGATCTTTCAAATTCTATGGAACTCTTTACCAAAATGTTACCAACGTAGCCTAATATTATAAATGCGAAAGTTTGAATGTTTGGATATTTGGATGTTTGGAGGTTTGTCCTCGAATCACACCGAAACTGCTATACGGATTGGCTCTGAAATTTGGAATAGGGTATAGCTTTTGGTCTGAATTAACATTTAGAGCGCTTTTTTACCACCCATAGCACATTCATTTCACCCAAATAAAATCGAATTCAAATTGAAAAATTAGTTTGTTTACATTCGAATGTTATGATAAAAACGAAACGTATTTTGACAGCTGTTGACAGCTATAGTTTTCGACAAACTTTCTGAAACATCTGTTTACATTTGAATTTTATCAATCATAAAGTAAACAGTGCTTGATCGGTAGTGTTGTAATACAGATAGTAAATAAAACATTAATATATAAATTTTACTCCAGATTGCGCCAGTGACGAATTAATGCATCATCTAATGCATTAAATACTGTTATAAAAACTAACCTTAATGAACAAAGGTATGAATGTTTTCACATAAGTTACTTTAAACTGGCGGGCTTCCTTGACATTATGATATAACATTTTAACAATGGCTAATGGAAAAACAGAGAAATGAATACTAAACTGCCTCAATGATTCATTCTTTCCCTGGCTACAGTTCAAAAAACAAGTGTAACGCAAAACTTTAATAACGATTATTTTGGAAAGTTACAAACCTTAATAAGAATTTTCCTCTTATACAGAAAGTATTATAGCAAGTAGGTAGGACTCACTCCTAGGTCCTAATAGGCTTTTCAGTCCTACTTATGTGTGTATTTTCCAAGGTAAACTCAACTATGTCAACAAGATTTTGACCAAAGTAGATTTCAGAGAACTAGATAATCGAACGTGTATAAAATTTGATCGAGGCAATATGGCAAGCTAAACTGTGACATAGTAGGTAAGTGACTTTAAATGGTCTTAAGTAGACACTATTTAACCGAAGTAGGCATCTCGGTCCCCTACGTAAGTATGTATATTATTTCTTCTATGTATAGTATTTCTTCTTCGTCAGAACAAGGCAAACTCTACTATAGTACTGGAAATATCTTAGACCTGAAATATATGACAAGGACTGGAAATATACGCTTTTTGACCGAAGTAAGTTTCCGAGACCTGTGTGATCTGAGATTTGTTTTTTCTTGAACGGATGACAAGGCAGATTCATCTGTGACGTTATGTATATAATTAATTAGAACAAGAAATGCTCCTGCACGTGCCAAACATGATACAATAATTAAGTTAAAACTCTGATACTACTATTTACCACGAACTTAAATAATATCTACCTGATGTATTCCTACTTATGTTTTAACATTTTTATAGGGCTCTCCATCATATTACATCATAATTGCTTTTGCTAAAGTAATATATGGACTTTGGTTCTAATATTGCGTGCGAAGCCGCGGGTAACAGCTAGTATAGGTATAAAAAGACCTAAAAGGTACTCAATGTAATTTAAGAGACAACTTTAGTTCAACTGGAAAGAAGATGGTGACACAACTCATATTTCATTAACTAAAAAATCTTGTATTTTATTAAAACATTAATACAATTTGTCCCAAACTATTCTAACTTATCCAAAATATATGATTGAAAATTTCTGATATAATATAATCTATTTTAAGGCAATTGCTTAGTCGTGTTTTGTATCACACTGACTAAAACACTGACTAAAAAACTTCAGATTTCACAATCTTAACTAATCAGGCAAGAGTAGCATGCAATTTGTTACGAAATAAGAACGTCAAAGGTTTAATGAGGTACTGGGTAAATTATAAACCTTTAAACGGTTGTACAATATTATTTTACAAAAACAATTGTATGCTTTGTAGAATGTTGAAAAGCTGTAACAGGAAAATTGTGTATTAAGTATATATCATTTAAAGCAAGAAAAAAAGACCTACTTGTTAGTTACTTGTTGCTTAGTTTGTTTTAGCTGTATATGCTGTAAAGCTATTTCATATATCTTCACTTTACCATGACCTCTTGCACAAAAATAAAATTCATAGAAGCTATCTTGACAAACCGTGTGCAAAATAAATGTTCTTCAAATTACATAACACGTGGCAAATTATTGTTTATGAACTTTTTATAGAAAGGGAAAGAAAGGTGCAAACGTTCCATGAAAACAACATAACGTAAATTCGTATTTTTGCTCCAAATTCAAAAACTATTTTCGTTCTGACCTGTTATCTATAAAGGTATTTTATTTTTTGCGTTTGTTGGAAGGGGAGTTGTTATGTTTTAAATTTAATGGTGTATATAAATTATTTAACAAATTTTTAAACCGGCATCCCTGAACAGTTTTTAAACCTTTATACTATTAGAATCCGAAATACTAGCCAATCCATTCAGTCTATTCTAAATTTGCTTTGTAGGAAGCCAGTTGGTATGAAAATAACATAAAAAAAAGTTATTAAATTCGATTTTGAATTTCTTCTGTAATAGTCAACAAAAAACTAATTTCGGAATTACAGTTTATTTGTGGACAGAATTTGATTGAGTTAAATTTATTAAATTATAATATGTTACCTATTATATTATACATTCAACTTAAAAGAAGCACGTATGTATGAGTTACCCGAAATACACATCCAAACTCCAACATTGGGTTCATTACGCATAAAGGAAAGAAAACATATTCAATAAACGTACTCTCAAAATGTTTCACTTACTGTCAAAACTTTTTACACAGATGGTAATAGAGCAAAAATAGCATGAATGTGTACATATATGAACATTTCCATACAAAATGTTTGGCTATTATATGTGGTGCTTTTGAGTAATGTTAAATTAGTCATTTAAATTTTAATAATGCTTAATTATTTTAACACTAGTAAATTTGTAGTAGTAAATAAAAACTAATAGCTAGACGAATAAAACGTGGACGTTTTTGCTGAATATAACAATGCTACAGAAATTCCAATTAACACTAACGTAGACACGGCGTTTCGCGTTAAAAAACGCTGCGTAAGCAATGAGAACCGGAACAATTGCCAACAGCATCGCGCAGTGTTCCATTTTGTCTCGTCGTTAAAAACGGAAGTGGAAATACTTAATCTATCGTGTTAATAAAAAAGATAAAGTTGAGGCAAAGATAAAATAAGGCTAAGGCTTTTAGCTAACGACAAACTCAATTAACCATAATTTTGGATTGATTTGTAATTTCCACACTCTATAGTGCACTAGTATGGGTATAATCGTGGTAAATTATTGCAATATTGCAAAAAAGAACAATGTCTTTTTTTTTCAAATTAATACTGATAATTTTCTAATATTTTTTAAAACAAAAAATAATTAACAAGGTAATAAGACATTTTTATTACATTTCAATGTGCCGCCTAATGAGACGGATTTTAAGTGTGAATTAGAAATTAATAAGGGATTTATTATCTCCACTATTATATGGGACTAAAAAAATGGCGTTGTTTTCCACGTCAAAAAAAGCCTGGTGTTCGTTTCCTTATTTTACTATAGGTATAACGTCAGTTTGGTTACTAAAATTTGTATAGAATAAAATATAAAGTAGTTTAGCTCACTAAATGTGAAATGGAAGTTCAATGCACAGCAATCCGCTGTAGGGAGGCTCTCATTATTGATGCAGGGGATACACCCTGACCCGGCAGTGACAGCCTACCAACTCGAGACTGTTCTCATTGTCATTGATTAACCTGCTTTTCACTGATACGACGTATCTTTATTATTATTAATTGGAGTTTTATTAAACTGATTGTAAATCACTGATAATATCGTTACATTTTTATTGTTCACAAAAATGCTTTTCTACATTGATTACTGTTTTACTGTTCTTCAGGAAAATTTACTCTATCAGTTTCAAGAAACCCAGGTGGTGTCCTTATACACAACAAATTAGCTCCTGGACTCCTAGACATATCACAATTTAATATGTTTAACTTTAGAAACTCATGTTTCCTTTTACTTTTTTAGTATTATATTTAACGCACTTACAGCCCTGCTCTTGACACTATCCCGATCAATTTTGAGACTGGAGCATGACTTAATAGGAAAGAAGTAGACATTTTTTACTCCACGTGAATTATGTACATTTAAAGTATGAAATTCAGGAAATTTTTTAATCAGACCCAAAAAAAAGGTAAGTATGTAAAACATTTACAATATATGCATGAACTTTAGCTTCAATCAGTGACTTTTTAAAATCCAACAATGGCTTAGTACAATAAAATTTTTTAAATTAAGTAAGTAAAATTTGGTTATATACAAATATGATTAGCAATACTTTAAAGCAGCATCGATGGTGGAAGTCTATTTGTATTTCTGATGGTTTCATCCGGATTGCACAAGTATTGCATTAACGAACTAGACATTTAGCTATGCCTCTTATGTTGTAAGTTATGATGCGGTAGAGCGTAAAATGACCTTGTAATATATATATATGTACACGATGATTTTCGAAGTTCTGATCCGGTATTTTTTTACGTTTCTTAGCCTTTAAGGAAATGTTCTAGATTTATATGCTAGAACTCATAAGAAAAATTTTGTTATGAACAGCTTTACTAACAAACACCGTTAGTACCTTTTTTAGTCACGCCACTTAGTTTTTCAGGTAACTCACAGGAACTATCTTTTACTTAAGCACAGTGTTTTTTTCATAATAATGTTTTGTAACTTCTGGATTATTAACATAGAAATCTTGAATACAGACTTAACAGCTAATGTTTTGCAAAAGTGGCTTGAATTTTTGAAATGCCAACACAGAAAAGGGTTGCTATAGTTTGTCATACGTTATTTTTAATTGCAGCAAAAGATACATGGCTATATATGATTTGCTCTGGAATCCTGGTTTCCACCGTCAAACTTGATCTAAAAATCTACGCTTTAGTAAAAACCTCAGTAGAAATCGTTTCTATTTCGATTAAAATTGTATAAACTAGTTTGTGCGTTCTAAAAAACATAATAATTGTGGTCGATGCATTATCGTATATGGGTCTATTATGGCTGTAAGCGTGTCTTTCAGTATTGTATACGCAGCAAATGGATTTCAAAATGCAAAATAGGTAAAACGCTATAGATTATTTTGCCTAAAATCTCGCGAATAGATGTCAAGAAATTGTAAAATGTGTAAAATTTCACAGGCATTGTTGGAAATTTTCAAGAACACATTACTAATGTCCTCTTGATTGGAGTACATCGAGGCAAATGGAGTTACACAACCAGTTAGGTGCTGGTCTTCTCTCACTTATTTTTATCTGGTTGAATGGTTTACATCAGTCTAGAAATACGAACTCCCTTGTAAATATTGGTTGGTTTCTTGTACATCACCTACTGGATATTCAACTCGTTTCAATTTACTATTTAAACTAGTTACTATTTAAACGATTATTTACTATTTATTTAATTTGTAATAATTTACCACCATTCTCGACTAGAAGCATAGTATCCCCGAGCAAGTTCCAACTCGTGCTACAGATAAGTAAGTCGTTCAGCTCGCTCACCCTAACACTTTGGACAGCCGCGGGCCACGGTCCCGCGATCACTGAAAGCCCTGGTGCGAATGGGAACAAATAAATCAATCAAATTGCCTCTGGGAGCCTCCTCCTAAGAAAGAAATTGATAATCAGTTGAGTCAGTTTTGGTTGTGGTCGAAATGGAAGGGTTATCTAAAGGATTTTAAAATATCAAAGATGTATTTCATCATATTATAATTTTCTTAGCTTCAAACTCTTTAAAAGAATAGTGAGACACGGAAATAATTATTAAATTAGCGTCAGCTAACTAAATCCTCCTTTCATTAAAAATAACTGGTTATAATAAGCATAAAATACAAAATGACTCTCCCCTGCTTCACTAATACCAAGGTTAAATTTTTGAGCATTAGCATCTCAATAGTTTTCTTATTTTTATATTTGGCTGAGCGTTAGTGAAGCACATCACCCAAGGAGTTGAAAAAAATTATCTTTCGGTCTGTCTGTCCGTACGAGATCTCTTAATGAACTAGATTGAAATTTTGCATGGAGCTTTATATATACATACGCAAAATCAAGTTCAATGATGGTGCACATCAATCGCATTAATAAGCACTTGGTTGAGCGTTAACATACACTTTTACATTGCTGGGTAACCATGATGGCAACGAGAACTAATTCACTAAATAAATATAGTAATAAGCAAACTGAGTACAAGCATATGGAATTTCAGTATATAACATAATAACACATGTAGCCCAACTATATACTGAGTTATAGACTTTTGTATACGATCTCAACAAAGCCTGTCACACAACATTCGTTTTTTTCTGGCTGTGAACGTAAGCATTGGTGAGTAGCATACTTCATTGCGAGGAAAGATTTTACATTTCCAAAGGTATTTTACAATTTTAAGCTCAAACATTTACGATCTCTATAATCAAGTGAGCTAACGAATTAACAAAGGCCGTTAGCTTTAACTAACGCTCTGTAATAACACATACAACTCAAAATTTAAAAAAAAAAAAAAAAAACCAATGAGTTCTTTAATGTAGTAGTATAGTAAACAGCCACTACGTTGAGGCGTAAAAGAGACGACTTAGGTTTGCCAACTAAGTTGTACAATTATCAGATTATTTCTTTCTTCGCCACAGTTTTGTTGTTTTATTGTTTTTAATTGACAAAGTTATAATTACAAAATACAAACAAAGTTTCCTTGTTTGTTGTTAGCCAAATAGAAATATATTAGAAACTATTTCCCGTTTGTGAAAACAGGTTTGTTTTCAAAAACAATAATAATTGTTTAATTATTTATCAACTTCTATGTTAGTTAATGCTATTATTAACTAACTAATGGTATAGTATGAAAAACAGACCAGTACGTAGTATCTTAGTTGATAACGTGCATCCTTGTAGTAATATTTGTGTTGTTTAGTTTTTAGCAATATTTTATATTTTAAAAGTTTTACTAGAAATACTCCTTTAGGGTCAAAGTTAATGAGTTTATTTAAATATTTCTAAGCTACCGGTAGTAGGAAAACATTTCCTTCAGCTTCACACTCACCGTTCTTAGAAGTCGTTATGAGTAAATTTGAAACATAATTATATTACACTTACTTTAAGAAAAACAATTATATAATTGTGCTTAAATTAAATCAGCTTAAGAATAAAAGAAATTAAGGTACATTTACATTTAGGTACGTACGCCAACTCCTAATCTAGTAAACTGTAGCATCGGCCAGTGTCATGTATATGACCTGGAACATAGATGGAAATCATATGTACTTAATATCGTATGTGAGGTGGGTGCTTATGTCACATAAAGTCTAAGCATCAATTAGTAAGTGGTTAATTTTACCTTATGATATATTAAAAATGTATTAAATGTATCTTGAATACAAAAGACCGTATGTACTCTAACTACTGCTTTGATATAAAGATATTATCTATAACGCTAACTTCAGTTTTATCCATTTCACCCTAAATGATCTGCAAATTTGCATTGTACGGTTGAAATGTTGTTATTATAATGTTCTTTATTACTGTTTTGACAAGCACATACAACATAGCCTTGTTTGATGTAATCTTTATTTTGGTCACACAAATAAAACAAACATGGCGAAATAATTTAATTAATTATTTAATGTTAATTGTTAACAAAAACTGTATACACATAGGGATAAAAAGATTTGAACAGTAAAGAAAATATACAGCAAAATAAAATGTTCTATCCCAAACATATTCCAAAACCGAGATCCAAGAAATGTGATAATAGTAAGCTGGGATGGCATATTGCACTAATATTAATTTAAGTACTAATGTCCAATTACTATAACGTGTTTATTATTCATTCTGTCCCTCAATTCCTCTCATTAGCCTCGACAATAACTGCAGACTCGACAAGACTGCAAATACAATTTGAGGTCTGGCATTGTGCATGTGGTGATTTGCTTCGATATTTTCCTTGTTCACCAGTGCGAGAAAGTTGCATGTCATACCAAAAGTAGCAAATTAAAATGTTGTATGTTTTTAAAAATACTAGCTGTTACCCGTGGGTTTCGGATGTAATTTTCAAAACAGAAGTTCGTATACTACTTGGTAAAATTATTTATTATTTTAATGATAACGATTCATGACATTTTTAAAACGTAAGTAGGTAAACATCTGATACATATTTCAGTGTTCATGGTTAACAGTATCAGAGTTAAAGCAACTATTATATCGTGTTGGCATGTATAGAGCATTCTCCTTCATAATCAGTTATATTTCGAACGCCATACGTGAGTCTGAATTGTTATCCCGAGCAATAATAAGAGGAAATAATCAGTATGTGCTAGATCTTGACTGTAGGGTGAGCGGTTTAATTCTCCAAACCACACTCCGCAGGACACCCTGTGCAACACGGGGCTGATGAACCGGAAGGTTGTCGTGCATCAGTCTAGCAATTTATCAACTCTCCCGCTTTTTTCTCTTCAATAAGATCCTCGCATAAGCCAGTAACCATGAAGACGGGGAAAGTACGGCTAAAAAGGGTAGCGCAAACTTTTTTGAGGTTAATTACGTCATTGCTGGAACTTACTAGGGTTCATATTTTTGAGCATAATATACTGTAAATACTCATTTTTCGTGATCAACCCGTCTACACCTTTATTACAAAACAATATAGATAAATCTTAAAAATTGTTGATAAACATTTTGTAGAACAACTAATTCAGAGAATTTGATCGATAAATTGTGAATTAATAGTTTATTAGAATATTCGTCTAGTCCTCAATATAAAGAACCGTAAAATGTCCAAATTCTAATAATTAAAGGATTTTAAATTAGATAGTGTTACTAAAACGCTCGGGTTCGACTTGGAACGTGTAGTAACAGTTAGCGGCCGTTTACCACAGGTAAGATCCAAGTCCATTAGAGACAATGGGAGCCATTACATAAACCGCCGTTACCTGTGGTTGTTGTTGACAGGTTTACGCCCTAGCTTTGCGGCTTGCCACTGCATAAGCGTCTGGCCCAGCAACTACTTTGACTTTGCTGCAGTAAAGCGTTTTGTGTAACGAGATTTCTATTGACTACGATAGAAAAGGTTGGATAGTCAAGACGGTTACGTTAATATATGTAAATAATGAAGAAATATTAATTCCTCGTTTTAAGTAATTAGATTGAGCATATAGCTAGTCTAAAAACCCGTCAACATCTCTTTATGTAATGTTAGTTGCTATAATGGTTATAATGGTTTTACAAGTATAAAAAGAAAGTACTGGGATTTAAAAAGATATTTATTAAGTTATTTGAATACATTGATACTCTAAGATTAATTTTATACATCTTAAATACTTATTTTCTTGAACAAGGAAAACTCAATTATTGATATAGAAAGAGTTTAGACCAAAAATGGGTTAAAAGAGTCGGAAAGAGACAATTTTTGACCCAGTACATTTCCTAGAGCTAAGAGGGCAGATAAAAAAGTTGCAATTATAGTATAAAGGAAGCATGCCTAGCTCATCTATTGGCCTCATTTCATATCTTATCCCTCAAGGATAATGCACTCCTAATATCTCTTCATTTGGTTCAGGTTCTGCAGCTGCTTAACAAATTGTGGCAGATTCCAACGAATTTAGATGAAAGTGTACGGTGAGAAGTGTCCTTTTTCATAATAACCCAGTGGTTCAGTGAGTTTAAACGTGGAAGCGAAACCATGAAAGACAACCCACGGCCATGGAGACCTTGACTGACCCAGATCATATTACCCGTGCTGAAACCTTCATTATTAAAAATCGGTGGATAAAGATCTCTGAAGTTGCTATTGAACTAAATATTCATATGGCAGTACATTCACGATAATTCATGATGTTCTGTGCATGTCCAGAGTCTCAGCTATATGGGTGCCTCGAAACGCATGTGCCATCATCGTGTGACTTCCTCTCGAGAGCTTATGCGCCTCTATGAAAATGACTCAGAAGACTTGATGGGCCGACTACTGACTCGAGACAAAACATACCAGAACCTGATACCAAGCATCTATCCATGTAGTGGTGGCGTAAGGAATGTCCACCATCGATGAAATTCATAAATCAGTCATGAACAAGTGATGAACAAAAGGTTTCTGAGATTCAAAGGGTATACTGATGATTGATTACCTTGACAACAATGGTACAATAACAGCGGAACATTATTCCGAACTACTCCGGAAAGTAAGACAAGCCATATTGGAAAAGGCTAAGGATAAGGATGACCAGCAAAGATGTTCCATCCAAGATGCAGAAAGAATCACTTAGTTAGCTTAGAACGGTTTGCATCACGAATACTTTGAATCCACAACTTCGCTAACATTATCCAACAGTGATTAGAGTTGTGATGAAACACAGTTGAGTACTCATCCGTTTGTATTAATTAGGCATACTGTAACATCGAGTACGACGATACTGCATGCCTTGCTAAATGATTTGGCTGAACCTTGATGGCAACGAGAAAATTGGAGAAAAAATAAATTTGTGACCAAACTAAGTACACTTATATGACTTAATATGTGACCCGGTAAAACTTAGTTAAAACTTAATATTGTCTTTTAAACTCTCTGTCAATACAAATCCAAACAATACGGGATTGGTTTTATTATGATAGTATGGAAAGGATATAACCTTTGTTGAAATTTTTGCCTTGAAACCACTTTTTACGTTCCTCCTTAACTCACTTTACCGTTATCAATGTTACTAATCAATCAACAGACTTTAACGCAGGATGCTTTGAGGCTGTGCTACAATTTACTTTTATTTTACGTTTTATTTTTATTTTAAGTGTATAGTATTACCTGCTAACTATTGTTATCAGATAACAATTGAAATTGAAGTTTCCACTCTTAATTCCATTTAATGTTGATTTTATCTAATAAAATGCTGATGAAAGAATCTAACAATAATTATCCTATGGCAATCGCCTCCTTCCTCGCTTCAAGTGGCTTGATAGCCCAAACCCACTTAGAATATTCTAGATTACTAAACCCTGCATTTACTCAATCCGGATGTGCTTTTAGCCTACAAACAATAAGGCCGACCTTATTATAAATAGACTTATTGACGATTCTGTACTTCTAACCGTATGTGAATATGCTTAGAGCAAAATTATTGAGGAAAATAAAAAAAATCATAATATTTTCTGTATTATTTTGAAAGAAGACTCAGAAAAAATCATTTAAAGAGATATTTTTTTTAATTGGGCTATGATCAAACAAGTTTTTACCATACGATTTTTTACAGCCGCTGCTTAGTAGAAAACACTAAACGCATGGGTACCAATATTTCACCTACATTTTTACCTGCTTTTAAGACCCTTATATGTATGAAACAATATGTATGAGTATTTAATCCTTAGCCCATATTTTATCATATAACTAAAACGATTCTATTATGCCCTTCTTTATTGCTATTTATGTTATCTTGTAGCTAGGTTTCAAACTTGTGCATATATACATGCTTTTACAATCATAAGTATTTAATTCTTAATAAAAGAAGATAAAACTAAATTTTTAACATAAGACTTGGATCGATAAAGTAGAAATATCTTTGTGCGTGCTTGTGTGTATGTGGTTTTTTTACTCAATCACGTTAAAACTACTCCACTGGAATTTTATATGGACATTCCTAAGGTCACTGGTTTACTTATAGGTCTATTCTTGTTTTAAAATTTCCTCGGAATTACTACGACTAGTCTGTAAAGGCGCATTGCCCCAAATAATGTTATTCTTTTAAGTGCTTTTTAAATGTATTCAACGTTTCCGATTTGTTCTATAACAGCACAAAAATATGCTTAATTAATTCAACCATCATTTTTATTTCTTTTACATTTATAGTCTTGTAATCATCGAGTAAACTTGATAGTAAAAAGATTCATAATTATTCTGCACCCACTGTTGGGCAGCTTACTCTACATATAACATATACAGATAAGAAAACTAAAATTTGAAAATATACTTTTCACTGAACATTTCAGTGAATTGTCATTGCTGTAATCTAGATATCAAAGACAAAGTAAACATCTTACTTTTATTATGATGTAAAGACTGTTATAAGACTTTGTTATAAGTGTCTTAGTTATCTTATGACAGAAGTAGACTTCTCAGACCTGTGGATGTATATACCGTACATTTTCTTTACGGGTTTTTCCTTTTCTCAACAAGGAAAGAGGTATTGAGAGACTGGGAGAGAAAAAGAATTTGAGTAACCAGAATAAAAATGTCAAACTTTATAACATATCTATACAAGTATTTTGGTTTGAATCTTCAGTAGTTCTTTAGACTTGGTCACTAACTTTCCGCATCCGGCTATTGAAAACTTGACTGAATCGTTCCGCAGTCAACTTCTCCAGTCTTCATAAAAATTAGTTTCGAGCCAAATTTTCAATCATCTGTCATTATCTTTATCAATATCATTGAGTTTTTTGGAATTTTCGTAACAGATCGTTGTATAAATATAAAATATAAAGTTTAATTTAATACCAAATCAGACACAAAATATTTTATAGCTATACGAAACATTATAAATAGTTTTAGGAAATTCATTTTAAAATATCAGTTTGGACATGTACAGTAGTTGTCAACCTGCGTGTAATTCCAAATGTAACTCTATATCTTTCAGCAACATTCATTTGCATTATTCACGGATTGTATGTACTGTTGAACTAAATTGTCTATAGATGAAATCTTTCTAAAATTTGTTACTAAAGTGGAAGTACCTATCAAAATAGAATTTTGATTATTTCTTTACCACATTAAAATTGGACATTATAAAAGCAATATAAAATTGTATCAGTTACACGATTTCTTTAATTTTTACACAACTAGTATTTTTAATTAACATATAATGTATCTTTGATATAAGCAATAGTTATTTTCTACTTCAAAATATTTTATACAAAAGTTAATAAAATAGGTTTTTAAATTTTATTTTATCAAAGACAAAAATATTTATGTGAAAACAAAGTCTTTTACTGGCTGTATGGTGTCACGTCGTGGAAGTGCCGATGGCCGAGCGGTCTAAGACACCGGACTTTGGGTCTGAGCTAGAGATAACGTACTAAGCAACAGAAGATGAGTCACAAAGCCAAGAGAATATATCTTTCCCAGATCGATCTTTTCCTCAACGAAAAGTAAAATTTTAGTTGCTGACCTGTGAATCAGAGCATAGAGAACTACCTCGGCGTTCAGGACGAGTGCCCAAGAATCTCAACTTTAACAAAAGGGGGTTGGGAGTGTTTAGTATTTTGTTTGATAGTTGAATTGTTTACTATGTTTTCAGCCTATATTTTTATGTTTTCAATAACCTAATGTTTCATCAAACCTTTATTTCTTCAATTATTTACTATCTAATTAATCAACATCACTTTGCATTGGATGGGTTGGAATTAAACAACGCTGGTGTGGCAATCGGCTTACCTTCTTTGCTTTTCATACGAGTTGAACTGTCTCAATTGCATTGAAGCAGCAATTGAAATAATCCAACAAGGCTTCTTCCTAACTTAAAATTTGTAAAAATTTCCATTCCATTGAAATTTTGAAATCATCAAAATATTCAATGGATATTTCAAATAACCTGATTCATTTGAAATATTAAGCATTATTTCATGTACAATCTCTACATATTAAAATATAATATTTTAAATCAACTAATTAATAATAAAACAAACACTTTAAAAATTATGAAAACAATGAAACAAATACTAGCACACATAATAATCCTTCTCAGTTATCTTAACATGATAGCTTGGATAAACAAAGTAATAATTACTTCGTAGCATTCTGTAATAATTATTGGGAAGAATAATTGCCAAAGTGTTAGTGAAGTATGTTACTGGAAGGCGTGGAGAAATATTTATTTCTGTGTGTCTGTCTGCAAAATCTCGAAAATGTATCGAACTATGGATTTAAAATTTTGTCATTCCATTATTTTTGGAGCACATCAACGAGCAATTTTATATTGCTTTATAGATATCTATTATGGCAATGAGAAAATCACAGAATAATTATGTTTGTACACTACTTGATACGATCATAAAATATTGTAACATGTGGCATACTTATACATTAGCTTAATTACCCAACACATACATAATCATTTGGTGAGTAGAATTTATTATTTTAACATTTGTAAGAATCCAAACTTAATGAATCAAAATGATAGTAAATCATGTGGGAAAGTATCTATAGAAACCTTTTATACATAGTAAACTTTAAATTTGTCACGAATTTAGTTTTCTACGTAGACTAGGATAATGCATGTTCATCCATGGCATTTGGCTTAGTAGCCTCATTCAGGTTACTTAAAATAAATATTTCCCACCCAAAATAATTCTTTTAAGACATATTAATCTAACAAATTATGTAAGCAAAAATATGTAATAAGTATGATTATATATTGTATTTTAGTATAATATAATTTTTATATGAATACATATTATTATTTATATAGTATAAATGTATCTACATTTATTTATATATATACATATAAATTTTGGTAAAGTACCGGAATAAGAAACCATAATGTAATAAAGTCTTGAAATATAATATTGAATCATTAGAGAGAGAAAGGAAACAACAAGGAAACATAAATGTAGCAATCAAAGTGATTAATAATAGTGAGTAAAGTTATAGGCAGTATTAAGCCACATAAAGATCGTCGTCTGGATATTACTCGTAGTAACATTGGACTGAAATTGTAACATTTAAGTGTATTATCAAGGTTTTATTCTAATTAAAAATAAGAATATAAAGTGTAAAAAGTTTATTTGTTATTGTAATGTTTGAATAAGGTTTATTGTTTTCAGAATTTTACAATGGAGGGCTGATTTTACAATGCACAGAGATACTACTCATAACTATTTAAAGCATGTTATTCATGAATTAAATGCCTAATTATGACTTATGTACTTCTCTGGTTACTCTAATAGATTCCACATTTATAATAATTCCACATTTTACTCCAAAATAAAAAGTATGAGGTTTTAACTGATCTGATTATTTTATTGATCAATGTAAACTGGTATCTTAATAGTTTACAGACAAAACATTTTTTGTCTCAGGTCCAAAAAAGTTTTAACTGTTTTTTTATTAAAAAAAAAAAACAAAATTGGACTTGTAAACGCGTCTTTAAAAATAACCTCACATGTTGAAGTTATATGCTGAAGACGCGGTAACGCCTCAACAATCGGCTTGTCACGTATACCATTCGATAATTGAGGAGTTATGTCAAAAATTAATCCCGCAATGAAAAAAGTTAACTGGCATACACTTAAGTTATAATGCTGCACTTATAATGCCATAATTTCTGATATAAGACTTAAAAGAATTTTTGACGCGTGTTAACTACTGTGTTAGTAATGTTTTAACTACTGCATATCACCGGACAGTTAGAATACACTCTGAGCCATTTGTCATGGTTACCACAGGAGAGTTCGGAATTAAAGTGTACACTTCCTGGCTGTCAGAGTGCAGATGGTGCCAGACTGTCACAGTTTCTGTATCGTGTTCTTTGTTTGTGTAGTGTAAGAAACGTGAGGCAGGTTGTCGTCCTGAGTCCCCTGTCTGATATATGTATGACACTCTTTGGTAACAAATCACTTGAATGTCGAGCTATTTGTCTCGCTGTTTCGATTTGTTTTGTGGCTTGTTTCCAAAACCATCACGCGTTGTGTTCTTCACGTTTCATCTTGAATAATTGTGACATGTTTTATAGATACCACCGAAAAATAAGTTGATTAAAACGCATTGAAGTAACTGAAGTAAACTTCATTATAAGATAATAACAACAAACATTTTTTAAGGACTACCTTATTTCTATTAAAATGTAAAATCTTTTAAGGTATAAACTTTTATTAAACTTAAGTGCACATAAATTCGTACTTAATTACGCATGGCTATTTTAATACAGTTGGGTTTGGCAGATAAAACCAGGGTGACTGCTACGGTTCACTAGGCTTAATAATATTACACTCTTACTCTATGTTCTGCCAATAGTTAAACTAGTTAATACAATTACTGGTTAAACCTTGTGGAGCCAACCTCAAGTGATTGCTATTATTGTTTTTTTACGTAAACATTTTATATTATAAAAAACCTTTGTTGTGTATAATTTTGGGGATATAATTGTTATTTTAACTTATTAGATGATGGCATTTGTTATTTATCGTTTTACTAGAGGATTGCTTTAATTTAAATAGACAAGTTAACTATGTTTAATTGCTCCTATATTAGGTAGATATGTTTTTCTTATAATTTTTCTACATAAGCTTATTTTTGCTTATGTCTTTCATTGCATTGCATTTTGGATGTATGTGAAAATAAATAAATCTTGAATATGTTGTATATTTCTCAACGGATATATCAGCTTAAAAAGATATGCCTTTTTGTAACCGTAAACATTTTCTGTGTTTTTATATAAAAAGTACTTAACAACAGGAATAATATATTTTTACAATAGTAATGTATTATAAGGTTGTTTTACATTGTAAAGTCAATAACGTATTATTACATTGGCGCTTATAAATGAATAATAAATTAAGTGTAACGTTTCCTATTCCAATGTATGAATAACAAATTACGCTTAGAAATAATTATGTGAGATGATGAGTACATGTAACAAAATTAGTTGTGCGGCCCAATTTTATACCAATTAATTTTCAATGGGGAGAAGAGATATTCTTAAATTGCACTGAACACACATACTTGAAACGCCTGATAGGATACCACAATTCGGAACACCTGACAAAAAAAGAGGCAATTTTACTTCATTTGGTATATTCTATTTGTGCCTACAAGCCAATCATCTATTGCTTTGTAATAATATAGCTAGGTGTGTCCAGTTTTGGGCGTAACACTTGCGTACTTCCTGTATATCTAGTCTGATAGAATTTTTTAGCTAAACACTGTAATACTGTAAATGCAACATCGAATGTAAAAACGCATCGAACAAATGTACCAAATTACATGAATTATGTATAAATGTTTGAAATTAATTTTACGTATAGTAATGTGTAAATTTCAAGTTAAGAGAACGTTAGACCACATGTCAAGTAACAGACTGTGCTAAGGGTAGATTGATAGACACCCCTTGGAAGAACATGCACCATCATCATGAACTCGATATTGCCTGTGTATAAACGAATTTACATGGACATTTTCAAACCTAGTTCGTTTTTGAGATACCCTACGGAGTGTCAGACGGATGCACTGCAGATAAGCTGTTTCAGCTCTTATAGATGGGCTTTGCTAACGCACAGGCAATAACTGTCAAAAATTTTGATTGATTTCTATTTATCATTACAATATCATCATCATATATATCATTTATTTCGTACAATAGTAAAAATAATGTACTTATATGACTCAAGAGGTCTTGTTTTGAAAACTATCGGATTTTGAATGTTCTCGTTATCTTATTCTCTGTATCAAATGCTATACTTTAGAAAGGGTAATTATAGTATAGGTAGGGAGAGTACCCTGAAAGATTCGTTGAAAAAACATATCGAACTCGATGTTGCCTATTTACATGGAAACGTCAAGTCTATTGTGTCACACATACAAGGTTGATATGTCCCTAAATTAAGGCTGGGAAAAACGACAATGGCGTAGAACATCTGCGGGACAATCTAAACTGAACTGTACTGCCTATTCCCGATTTTATGAAGAGAACGGCTAGAACAGGTGATTATTTATAATATGAATAGCGACTGGTGCAGCAGTCACATTTCCCTCCTTATTAAACTCTGTACATTGGTGTTCAGCTTAAGGCATCGTAGGCAGCGTGTGAACTTATCTCCGGCTTACATCTTTGACAACTTACATCCAAACACCATTTTTGTCGGTGTGTAGTAGTTTTTTTTTTCAAGTAAATACGAATTCTTCTAATTGGGCCTGAACTGTGATTCTCGAGCTGTAAGTTTCAGAGATATTTACGTAAGTAAAAGAAGTTTACAATTCAACTATTTGTGTTGACAATATACAACATGTATATTATTAATTCTATATACACATATAAATGGATAATAAATAAATAAAGTAAACTTTATTTAAAATTAAATTAATTATAGTGATAGCCCAGTATGTTCTCAAGATATCGTGTGAACAAGCAGACAGAAAACAGAAACTACATTTTGTCAACCCTTCGAGTGATTGGTTAACAAAAATTCCTGTATATAGGTCCAGTAAATGAATCAAAACATGATATATTTAGTTTATTATATAGCTTATACATCAGTGCTTGGCATTTGCTTAAGATTTGTAATTTACAAATCTTGAAACAGAATTTGTTTTCAGATATAATGAATTCTAGTATGATTCAAAACAGGAAATTATATTACTAAATTGTAAAATAGGGACCGTAAGAGTAATAGCTTTTGCCGCATTAACGCAAAACTTTATAAAAGCAGGTAAAGAGGATTCTTTAGTTTTAATTAATTTGGTACAAAGGTTTCTCTCTCTCTTGGACAGCTCGGCCAAAGCTTCTAAACTATGCTGACTATCCGAACAGAAACTGCGAGGCTATTTGATTAACATACCGGCCCGGCCTAGTTGCAATGAATATACCATCTCCCAATCAGTAAACATTAGTTATATCTGAATATAAATTTTCTTTTTTTCAAGGCTTTAATTTCTAAAATCAATAAAAATTAATTAGATGATTATTTTTATACTAAAAAAAATGTTTTCAATTCTCAACCTGATACAACTTCATATTTAAAATGTTTAGTTTTTTTAGTATTTTAGTTAGTAAATGTAGTAATTATTAAAATACCTCGTGAATCTTAATTCAATCAGTAATGATCATTGAGTATTAAATTAGTATTCAATGAATGAGTATTAAATTATATTTTAAGGGTTGTGTAAATTGATAATATTTTAGCTTCATTACTTAGAATAAATTCTTTGTACAAATAATTATACTTTTAGCGCAAATTAATAAATAAACTAGTCTGATTGATGTTTAGGTTCCGACGTTGGATGGGGTGATACTTCTCCTATTGGCTGGTTGATGTATCTGTCCGTCTGCTGGAGGCTGTTCCCGCTAGTGCCGCTTCGGAACTCGTCTCGCTATGACATAGAGTTTAAGCGATCTTGCCATTCTGGATAAGAATTATAAAACAACGATTACTAATTATAAATATCTTTTGTACCTGTACATTCCACAGTTTATTATTAGGTAATAGTTACCAAATAGAATATTTCGAAATAAATTCAAGTATAATTTTAATGTTTTCGGACGGATTTGTTGTAGTTTCAATGATTTTTTAAGTGTGTAAATTCTATTGAAGTACCAAAAGCTTGTCCCGTATCAATTTATATTAGATTAAGTTCAAAGAATTACAAATTATATTTAAACATATGTTTTGTAGAGAAAAAATGGTGAAGAAATAACCCATCACTGTGATACGAAAAAAATCTTAAAACGTGACTGATGAATTGTTAAAAATTAAAATATTATTGTTTTTAACTATAAAATGCAAAACATTTGAACTCATTATTTCAGAAATTTAAAACTGAAATTTCCACAAAACAATTCCAGTTATTTTGGCATGACCAAAAATATGAAAATGTTAATATAGTTTCCAATATTTATGAAAATTGTATAATTAGAAATGTAAATACATTTATGGTTATAAACATATTTTATAATTTAGGAATATAGATAAAATATAAACTTTCTTTAAATAGAAAAGAAATCACTTGATGATTTTGAGGAACAAATTCTATTTGAAGAGACAGAGTAAGAATTTATGCCGAAAAGTTACCAAACTTTATCATCTGGAATTTAAAATGTCGTAAAAACGTATAATACATTGGCGTTTAAAACAATGAATTTAGATATAACTGAACTTAATTCTAGTTTTACAATAGTTTAAACATATTAGAAAAATAGTTATGAATCTTATTAAGAAATAATAGACCCATAAATATATTATTTTCTAATGTGTATTTTATATATTTGAATTTAAATAAAATATAATTTAATGTATTAATATAATTACACCCATCAACACAAAAAACCAAAATACATTAGATGGGAAAATTTTAAAGTTAAAGAAATGTACATTATTAACAATTAAAAGGTAGGGTACATTTCATAATTTGTTTCCACCATGAAAAGTTTTAAATTATTATTTTACTGTGAGTTTAAATTATTTTAATTATCTAGGAATAAGAATATGAGGAAAGTAGATCTAATAATTTTGAAAAGAATTTTCAGAGCAATACATGAGATTATTGTACTAGTTTTGATCATTAAATGCTGTGCAGAATTTTCACATTCATTTTAAACATATCTTATATCGTTAAGGTTTTAGGCTTGTACAATTCTCACCAAATATTATTAACACTCTGTCATCTTGTAAAAATTAACTCTTAGAAATATTTATTCAAGCACAATTATTCACATCAAACATTTTTCATAAAATCAAGATATTTTACTCAACAATGAAGTTACCTTAAGGATATTCTGGATTAATGTAGTCGTACAAAAAGGATCCTTTCTTTATCGAAGGAAGCTGTTACCGTTTATAATCAGTCTTAGGAACTTTCTCAGTTAATTAAACTTTCGTGAACGTTCTGTGAATTATTTGAGAAGAACTTACACCACACTTTGCTGGATTTGCCATAAAAAACCTCTTGGATAATAATGCCGCCAAAGATACCAGTGATTACCTTTTGTAACAATCTAAAACACTCCCGTGTTCAAATTTAGTTATTGACGATGGATCATTTGAAGGGTTCATAGGATTTCAAACATTTGCCATCATTATACAGGTCAAATGTTGACGACGATTTAACTTTAAGGGGAACGATTACGTTTTTACTCGCAATTAATTAAAACACTTTTAACTTTCTTAATGTGTGTGAAATTTTGTGTATTAGAGTGTTTGATACCTAAATAAGAGGGTAGATTTTAATCCTCAAAAAGTATTGATCGATTTTTAACATATGACGATGGCACGTATCCGAAGTCCTATTATCCTGTCAATATAAAGCAGTTTTAAAAAATTGAACAAGTTAGCTGACTTTCATTTGGATTTATGATTAACTTAATCATTCAATTATATAAGTTGCATTTAATTTTTGATTGATTAAATTTGTGCAAGATTAAACTTCACAATGGTTTAACTTAAGTTGGAGCTATCCTGTTGGGAATTTGGAACTACATTAGTAGTGCCATTATATTGAGTGGAATAACATGCATATTCAAATGTGTTTGTTATACAACAAGGTAAACGACACTTTTATACTAAACATCATGAATACTTTTAGCACAAATACCAATGGTTTAACTTAAGTTGGAGCTATCCTGTTGAGAATTTGGAACTACATTAGTAGTGCCATTATATTGAGTGGAATAACATGCATATTCAAATGTGTTTGTTATACTACAAGGTAAACGACACTTTTATACTAAACATCATGAATACTTTTAGCACAAATACCAATGGTTTAACTTAAGTTGGAGCTATCCTGTTGGGAATTTGGAACTACATTAGTAGTGCCATTATATTGAGTGGAATAACATGCATATTCAAATGTGTTTGTTATACAACAAGGTAAACGACACTTTTATACTAAACATCATGAATACTTTTAGCACAAATACCAATGGTTTAACTTAAGTTGGAGCTATCTTGTTGAGAATTTGGAACTACATTAGTAGTGCCATTATATTGAGTGGAATAACATGCATATTCAAATGTGTTTGTTATACAACAAGGTAAACGACACTTTTATACTAAACATCATGAATACTTTTAGCACAAATACCAATGGTTTAACTTAAGTTGGAGCTATCCTGTTGGGAATTTGGAACTACATTAGTAGTGCCATTATATTGAGTGGAATAACATGCATATTCAAATGTGTTTGTTATACTACAAGGTAAACGACACTTTTATACTAAACATCATGAATACTTTTAGCACAAATACCAATGGTTTAACTTAAGTTGGAGCTATCCTGTTGGGAATTTGGAACTACATTAGTAGTGCCATTATATTGAGTGGAATAACATGCATATTCAAATGTGTTTGTTATACAACAAGGTAAACGACACTTTTATACTAAACATCATGAATACTTTTAGCACAAATACCAATGGTTTAACTTAAGTTGGAGCTATCCTGTTGAGAATTTGGAACTACATTAGTAGTGCCATTATATTGAGTGGAATAACATGCATATTCAAATGTGTTTGTTATACAACAAGGTAAACGACACTTTTATACTAAACATCATGAATACTTTTAGCACAAATACCAATGGTTTAACTTAAGTTGGAGCTATCCTGTTGGGAATTTGGAACTACATTAGTAGTGCCATTATATTGAGTGGAATAACATGCATATTCAAATGTGTTTGTTATACAACAAGGTAAACGAAACTTTTACACTAAACATCATGAATACTTTTAGCACAAATACCAATGGTTTAACTTAAGTTGGAGCTATCCTGTTGGGAATTTGGAACTACATTAGTAGTGCCATTATATTGAGTGGAATAACATGCATATTCAAATGTGTTTGTTATACTACAAGGTAAACGACACTTTTATACTAAACATCATGAATACTTTTAGCACAAATACCAATGGTTTAACTTAAGTTGGAGCTATCCTGTTGAGAATTTGGAACTACATTAGTAGTGCCATTATATTGAGTGGAATAACATGCATATTCAAATGTGTTTGTTATACTACAAGGTAAACGACACTTTTATACTAAACATCATGAATACTTTTAGCACAAATACCAATGGTTTAACTTAAGTTGGAGCTATCCTGTTGGGAATTTGGAACTACATTAGTAGTGCCATTATATTGAGTGGAATAACATGCATATTCAAATGTGTTTGTTATACTACAAGGTAAACGACACTTTTATACTAAACATCATGAATACTTTTAGCACAAATACCAATGGTTTAACTTAAGTTGGAGCTATCCTGTTGGGAATTTGGAACTACATTAGTAGTGCCATTATATTGAGTGGAATAAGATGCATATTCAAATGTGTTTGTTATACTACAAGGTAAACGACACTTTTATACTAAACATCATGAATACTTTTAGCACAAATACCAATGGTTTAACTTAAGTTGGAGCTATCCTGTTGGGAATTTGGAACTACATTAGTAGTGCCATTATATTGAGTGGAATAACATGCATATTCAAATGTGTTTGTTATACAACAAGGTAAACGAAACTTTTACACTAAACATCATGAATACTTTTAGCACAAATACCAATGGTTTAACTTAAGTTGGAGCTATCCTGTTGGGAATTTGGAACTACATTAGTAGTGCCATTATATTGAGTGGAATAACATGCATATTCAAATGTGTTTGTTATACAACAAGGTAAACGACACTTTTATACTAAACATCATGAATACTTTTAGCACAAATACCAATGGTTTATCCTGTTGGGAATTTGGAACTACATTAGTAGTGCCATTATATTGAGTGGAATAACATGCATATTCAAATGTGTTTGTTATACTACAAGGTAAACGACACTTTTATACTAAACATCATGAATACTTTTAGCACAAATACCAATGGTTTAACATAAAGTATCTTTTATTTAGCTTATATTTTCAATTAATTTTCCCTAATAAGACTTCGCTTACAGTTCGCACCGATGTGAAATATTGCAGGGTCCTGAAAATGAGTTATGGCGCAACCTGTGACTTCGCCCTAATTAATACCTTTGAATCCTATTTAATGAATGCATTATCATTGTGATTCCCTTTTATAATACGTTCAAGAGTAATGCGCTATTTAAATAGCATCATAGTTACAGAAAGAGTCTGAGAGCTTAACATTTTCTTTAGCAACTTTGAAAATTTAGCAAGCTGACTAAAGCATTAGGAAATAACCGTTACTTATCAACAGATGTTAATACCTTATTGACCTAGATTTTATGAACTGCGTCAGTATTAATTAGATCTGTTATAACTTTAATAAACAAAACTGTTGTAACTTTAATATAGCCGAGCTAAACGTGCAATAACATTAGAAAGTCCTCTTTTTTAAAATGCTTAGAAAAATAAGCTCTTATGCAAGATTTAAAAAATATTATTTCAGGATATTATTAAATTTAGTATAAAGACGAAAGAATATAATAATAATAATTTATTTTCCATTCGTTAATTTACATGAATATAACATAAAATGTCCTTGGAAATAACTGACCACATTTACAAGTATGTGTGGTCAGTGTGAATTATTAAATATAAAAAAATTACAACATCCTTAACTAATATAAATACATAGTATAAAAATTATAAATGAGTCCAGTCTCGATACATCCAAAGTCACTCTCTGAGGCGCTTGGTTTACTTAAAAAATAATTAATATATAATATTAATTATATATATATATATATATATATATATATATATATATATATATATATATATATATATATACAGATTATATTCCTATAATAGGTGGTACTGCAGTTCAAATTAACACTTCTCACATAATATACGTACTTACATTTACAATTTTCAGTTTTAATTTGCCCGTCTACAAACGTGTTCCAAAATCTCTTATATACGATTGCAAAGAATAAAGTTAATAAACAATAGCAATACATCCAATAACCAATTGCACAAATGTACCTTTTGTTGAATTAATCATAAAATTTGAAGATTTTCCTGAAAATTTGTAAAAAAAATACAGAGACACGAATAATAGTTTTAATAATGGTTTCAAGCTAATTGAAGAAGAGAATGTCTTGCTACAATTTTTATTGTTTCGTTTAAGCAAGTGATTTAAAAACGGCATTATGTTTATCAAAGAATTAGGAGCATTTATTTTTCAAATACTTATTCTGGAGGATAGTGGTAAACTCACAAGGCTGTCAAGCCAAGGGGTTGGGTAAATAATTCGTAAACTTTCCACGAGTGGATCAGCCAGAATCAGGAAAAAGAAAACCCGGCAGGGCAAATGGAGAGAATAGTGCTAAAGAAGACCGCTTAAAATATAATTCTGTTTTTAAACAAGTTAAAAAGGCAACAAAAACTTAAAAGAGAACCATGTTTACGTTGTACATTAGTAGATGAAAATGCAATGTTAAATTTTTTTGTTACTTTCTGCAAATCTATCTATCTAGATATATCATAGAAATCTAGCTATTTTATTTTGTAATTGGTAAATTCTCTAAATAATCTCTTAACACCTAGTTGGATTGATCATGTTTCTTGTAAAGGCTACAGACTTAAATAAATTGTTTTTTACGGAACACACAGTAAATATCGCCGTTAAAGTAAACATTACAGTGTCTGAGCACGTACACTCCCTTGCTGTTTTAGATTCTCTGATAAAAATTAAGCAAATGTAGTGGTAAACATTTACCTCTTACTTTAAAACATGTTATCGTTTTCGGTTGTACATCGAATCAAAATTACTTAGTTGATTTTAAAAATATATACCTGATATCTATCCTGACATTTCCACCATTAGTGCCTCAAACACAGTTAAGACAGGAAATTGTGAATTGTCATTTTGGACTACTACTAGTTTTCGGTGACCATTAAACACATGAATTTTTCATTTACAAACTGTTCAGTCATTTTGCAGTATGGCGGCTATAAATGTGTTAAGAATTGTTTATTAAAAAAATTGTTAATATAGACTTAATATTTTAAAGAATTTCTTTTTCGTATACTTGTCTAGACTTGAAAACCATTTATGTTTTTTTTTTTTCAATTCCACATTTTGTCGCATACATATACTCAAACGGCCCACTTTTTAAATGATGATCATACGATAGACAATATTTTAGTCTAGTTCAAAAGGATACGTCGTTTAACTTGAATACAAATTCTAAAACAATATTAAATAGACGAGTTATTGAAATTAAATTATTGAAAATAGTAAAACACAGCTTCGTGGTAGTTGGTTGAAACTATATGTTTATAGAGATACGCTTGGCTCTCTGTGTCAATACGTACCTTCTTCCTCATAAGTAAGTTTATTCTAAGGAAATATAACACATTTCTTTCTTCTCAAGTTTCTCATGAAGCTTAAGTAAAAGATTAAAATGCTTGATAAATGTTTCAATAATATTTCCTTTGATTTACAAGGAGAAGATGTTTATTATATTCTAAATTAGTAAACTCTAGTTCGGTAAATTACTTACAGATGGTGCACTTCCGATGTTTATAGTGCAGTTGTCAACCTTTAAGCATATGACTGAAACTAAAGACAACACGTTTTTATACATTTAGACATCCGTTAGTGCTGGGGACTGGCACCGTTAGAGGCTGGAGTGGGATTCCAGTGAGTAGTATGTAATTGTCCACTTGTCTGTAATATAAACCTATCATTAGTCTTACTTTCAATCCCTACTATTGTAGATCATGATCATACATATTAGAACGTAAAAAGCATCTACATTAGTCCTAAATAAAAAAAGAGTACACATTTTACTCTAAATGGGTTACGACAGCTAAGTATAAGGCTCCTAGACAAATAAACCACACTAATAATATAGTATGCAATAAACATACTTAATTCCTGCAAATGTTTGTAAAGGTCAGAAATTTTGTCAGCTTAAAATTCAGATATAAGTGAAATCAAATATGTAAGAGGATTACGTAATCCAAATTAACTTGGGAATCTGGAATTGTGAATTTCTGCTCGAGCTCCCAAAAAATGAACCCCCCTTGAAATTTACTGACTATCTACATGTGGAAAAAAAATCATATGGATTAGTTTATTTTCACTTTCGTGTATGACAAGCAATAACTCTAATACATCTGGAATTTATAATAAACTACGAGTAAATGATTAACCATAGTTAAAGTATTACAACAATGTAACAAAACAATATTGTCATGGAAACGGAGGTGTACTAACCATAGTTAAAGTATTACAACAATGTAACAAAACAATATTGTCATGGAAACGGAGGTGTACTGTATTATTGCGTGTAAAATTCAAGCTCTATTTTTGTAACTACTGGAAATTAAGTGAGCAACAAGTTGGCTATGTCGGTCGTTCTCAGCACCGGATATTATCTCCATTCAGTGTTATCGTACGTTTCTAGTTTATATGTCAGTATTTAAAAACCCAGCAGAGTGTGACCTGATGTTTTTTGTTGATACTATGTCCTTTATATTTTTCCAGTTACCTACATTAGGCAATAATCGGCGAGATAAGGATAGTTGGAATAAATTATTTCAGCGTATCAATAAAGCTTTGTTAGATTTTCAAGTCCCTGAATGTACGGGCATTTATTCTATCAAAGAATGATGTTGACAAATATAGCGGATATTATTTCTGCTTTATTTATAATGAGCGGTTACTCGCTGCTTTGCACGCAATTTAGTAAGCGTTGCACGTTTATAACCACTGCTGGCTCGAATAGATTATATTTCCGACCCCAATTTTGAGTTTTCCTTGTTACCGAGATCGAGGAAATCCGTCAAAAAGTTTATAATTATGGCCATTGCAATTTATTTAATTCTTAAGATGTTTTGTTCCATAGTTGATTTAGTTTTCTTTTCCAATCAAGAAGTCTACTTCTATTAAAGCCAGAGTCCAGCGAAATTTCATCTAGCATAGGTTTTGTAGACCGCTTAAAGGGTGCCTCTGGAGTCAAATTCAGACTTTTTTATGTTTTAGGACATTTTATAAGGGAGATTAGTAAGTTCGCTGAAATCTATAACTAACGGGATTAAAGATTATAGTTACTTATTAGAAAGTTTACTCACTATAAATGTAAACAAATTGAAAATAATAAACACTGTTTACACAGGACAGTTGATTACATTTAACAGGATAATTCAATTAATATTACAAAACTTTAGAGACCAAGTTAGGATATTTTGCTACTTTAAAGACCAGTGGAGCGTATGCCAGAGGGATTTTCGAAATAATATTCGGCCTACATTCATCTCAGGAACCGCAAGAATATGTATGTAAAATTTAAGTACAATCGGTTGAGTGGTTTACGTTTGAAAACAAAACAAAACAAACATAGACACGTTCGCATTTATCATATTATTAGGATGTGTATGAAATTTAATTCTGAAAGGGAAATATATTTAATGTTTAACCTCCTACATACAATAAATCAAAATTTAACAAAGAGTAGTAAAAGAAGGATGTGCACTGATATAAATTACTACTTGTCTCTGTCTGATACAAGAAACACCTACACAGGATAACAAGCTCGGCTGAAGAGAATGGCAGGCTGTAATATACAACCCTGATACATTGTTAGATATGTTGTCAACCCGTATATCTCAATGCAGCCTCTTCTTTGTCATTATAAGGTAGGCTAAATTCAATATCCAGTACAACAAATAATAGCGGCGTTTCTGTTAAAATCGTCTTTTTGGTTAAAATAGACTCGTGATTTACTTTAAATTTTAAGATAGTGCATAAATTAATATTTTATTTCTGCTTCGATATTCTACTGTGCAGGATAACATATTTTTCTCCAAAAACTATAATATCTAAATGGCCAATCATTGGTAAGCTATGTAACATAGACATTATGACAATACGAACCTTTTACAAGAACTCTTGTGAATAACTAATTGTTTTAATATTATTGAAAAATTAATGACATTTGCCATTTTGCAAAAAAGCCATTCAAGATTTACTATCTTCTAAATGACTTAAATTAACACGAAAAATTTGAATTCACAATATAACATACAACGCTACGCAGCAAGTGGTGATATCTTGACCACACATCAAAAGCCGTCTGTGCTAGTGGTCAACTTGATTTTAATCTCATAATAACTAAAGTAAACCTGAAAAACTTTTACACACTTATTTTTAATTTTAGAATTGTGAGAGATGATGATTTGATGAGAGTTAGGAAAGGCGCTGATTAAATTTGTTTCTGTCTCTGTATCTGTCTGTCTGTCTGTCCATACTTTATCTCGATAAAGAACTGACCTATAGATTTAAATATAGGCAAAACTGAGTTATTATGGTGCATATAATCCCATGGAATGTCGCTGAGCGTTAGCAAAAACTTTTTAATTGGTCTTGTGGGTAACCATAATGGCAACGTGGACATCGCACAATAAAATTAATTTGTAGTGACCCCTCAAAAATAGTGATTCCGGATGATTGCATATGAGCAGATAAGGAAGGGAAAGAGGAGTTCCGCCGCGCCGCGCCGGATGTTTTCCCGTGGCTCAGGCAAGTTATTCCGATTAGGCAAGCTCAGACGGAAATCGAGGGGATATAGGACGTAATATATTTTAAATTCCGTTATAACGGTAAATGCACCTGTCAAACCGTGTGAAAAAGATAATGTTTCAGAGATCATAACTTGCTGTTGAATGGTAATTGCAGTCTTTATCGTTATACAAAATATACTGTAGATCTTAATAAAAATGTATGGTGTTACGCTATTTTTTAAATTTATATTATTCATTTAAGTAAACTTTTTTATTTTTACCATTTGACCAGTTAATCATATACATAATGGTCAATGAAATGCAAAAGTTTTACACAAATAGAGTTTTTTTTTAATCGTGGTACGAAGTACTTAAACTGTCTCGCTTTGTAAAATATGTTTAAATTATATTTCCTTGATGTGTAAGTAAACATAGTATTTAAAATTGTGTTTATCAGTGCTAATTGTTATATGTGTGCTTAGTGGATAATCCAAGTGCTTTGGTATATTGAATAAAAATAGGTAAACGTACTGCACGATTGTGATGCCTAGCATGCCTATGCTACTATGCCTACTTTTTTCCAAAATATGATTGTACGGTAATGTTTTAATTTATTCAATCACCTATAAAGTATTACGTCTATGAAAGTAATTCTAAATAAAACAGTGCTATATAAAGACTATTTAAACTTCTGTCAACACCAAAAGGTGTTTGAGACAAATTTTTAAATCGAATTGTGTTATTGTATTTTTTAAATTTTGTATACACATCGTGTATACTTTTAAAAGCATAACAAATAGAGATGTACAGTTAGCAGTATAAATTATTAGTGCACAGTTCGTGCATCTTCTCCATCTGGAAGCTCCTGTTCTTAGGAAGCATCTCAATCTAGGGAGTTTCTAGACTGTGGAATTTTCTATCTCTGGGTACTTTTATCTTCTAGGAGAGCACCTGACCTTTGATGCTCATGACCTCTGGAACCTTACAACCTCACCCACAGAATAGTTAGATTTTCTATATTCTAGTAGCTCTTTGAATCTTCAAGCTTCCAGGATCTTTGTAATACTAATACACTATGTCCAATTATGGAAATCTGTTAGTCTCTGGCAGCTTCAAACCTCTTGAACATCTATCTCCTTGCAGATACTATATCGCTATCTGGTCTTTGCAAAGACCCAGCCCGGTAGGGCACATGTTTTCTCGTAGTTCGTAGCTCCTAAGACCCTTTACCTTTCTAGAATTTTAGTGGGATTTCAGTCCTATAGAAGCTCGCGCATTTTTAAGTTACAAATTTTCTCCTCAACACGTAATTTAAATTATTTATATGTTATGGCCAAGAGACCCCTTCTCTTTTCTTCCAAATTATTACATAATCGTATGTATACTATTGGATTTATGTTTATTATTAGCACATATTGCCATAAAATTAATGTTTTTACTAGTGTCCAAGATAAAATGTATAGTAAAATTTAAACTTTAAAGCAGGACCCACTTACTATAAAAATCTTTCCATAAGTATATTTCATTGCCATTTGTTTCTTAGTATAATTACGACCATTTTGCCAATACTAGCAGAATAGGGAATCGTTTCTGGTTAAGCAACTCTATCTTTTTATTTAAAAAGTATAGCTATATAGTTGGATTACAAAAAGTATATAATATTACTTTATGATACATTATAAATTACTTTCGATATCACATTTGCTGTTACTGCTGCTAAGTTGTCATAAATTCCTCTATATTTGTACTTCCGACATAGTGACTCGCTAAAATATTATAAAGGTTAGAAGGCCAAAGTATTTTGTAAAGTACCCTACACTTCTGAAACCTTTTTTGGTTTCGCTCTGGAATGCTGCTTGTGATAGCAGAGATACAATTTTTTCCCTTCCAAAATTTTGATCAGAAGTATAGAATCATGTAGAAATGAAAGCAAGGGAAGCAAATTCAACCTAACCACTTTGTGAGCATGACATTGTGCGTAGAGATAGCACATTCTCATTATTCGCTTATGATGTATCTTGCCTTCAATTATCTTGGCAGATGAGGCTGACTGTATTAAACCACAGACTGTGGTCTCAGCTATTGTGCTGCTCCTTGGTTCCGTCACGTTTATCTACGTTTCAAACATAAGTATATAAACGTGACTAAGTTCTACTCAATAATATTCCAACGAATATTATTGAGTAGAACTTAGGTAACTATTACAATATCATTTTAATTGTTCTAATAAAGATTTAAAATATACTCAAATGAAATATATAGTATCTTAGTATCTTTGTATCATTGTATTTCTTAAAATTTATTATAACGAGACTGATGATACTTGTTACTTAATATATTTTATACTGAATTCCAGCTTCAAGTTATAACATCCTTCAATAAATAAACAAATCAATAAAGTTTTATATATAAAATAAATGTACTCTGTGCTTTCATTAAAATTGTAATATGCTAAAATGTTCAGTAGAAATATTAAATATAATTTTTAATTTTGGAATCAATTCAAATTTGAAATAGTTACTGGGCAGTAATATAATCTTGTTAATTATTCGTTATTGTGCCTAACAATATCTCTATAAACCCTACATACATTTTTTTAACCGATTTTACAATAAAGTTTGAAGCTATTATGTGAGCTATGTTGTTTTCTTTCAATCTATGTAACAATTTATTGAAATTGAAGTTAGTTTATTTTACATATTTATTCATCTTTTTATAATGTAGTATATTTAGTATAATGTATCAAGTAATAATGCCAGTAACCAAGTAATGATGTACTGTATATTCGTGCTTGTACGGGTAGTATTTGATTGCAAATTCGACATGATTCAATTTTCGAGTTCCTTCACGATTTTGGCCAACGCAGAAACCGGAGATAACTTATCCGATGCTATAAATTCAGGCGCGGTCAAAGTTTAGGTAGCAAATATTTGAACAGTAACAATCAAAGTTATGTGACAAGGCCCTATTGTCGGACATCAGAACTAACTGAAATAATCCCCAGGATTACCGCCACGTCCGTATAAATGATTTATCTCCTGTGTAACTAATACAACCACAACTAGAACTTATGGATAAAGTGGTAGCATCAGCCTTCTTAAAAAACATGCAATTGTTAAGTTTATCTTTGTACGCCTTTCTATTTAACATCGAACTGCTAAATAGTTTACCTTTACGTTCAAAGTACAATATTTAATGCTTTTTGTGCTAGACCAAACTAGATCTATGGCAGTAATTTAATTTAAATTCACTTTCCAATTTATTTTATTCACTCAAACGATTACAGCGCTAATTCACTGCAATTTATTTTGTCAGGGTAAGAACGGGGGCGTTTTTCAAGAAAGGACGATGACTTACTTGTATCTCATTGACATATCTGCTTCACCTCAAAATATAAAAGTTTACACAAATTAATTACAGCTATTATATGGTTTGATATTACGAAAAACAAAGCAAATTAAAAGTTAGCAAAAGTTAATAAATAGAGGAAGTTTTTATTTCCTAGTTTGATGTTTTATTATTTTTGTATTTTTTCTGGGAGATATAAAATTAATTATTTCATTGTTATTAAATATTCCACATACCGTTTCATATTTGTTACTCATTATTAATATCCTAAAATTCTGGAAGCAAGCGCAAAGGTACCTTTAGGACTAAGTGCAATGAGGGGTTTCTCAGATTCATGTCCTAAGAAAATTGAAAAACTTCCCGTGACCAAAGTTTTAATGTCATGCATGGGTTGTCTCGTGATTTTATGGCTATAAGGACTAATTTTTTATCGCAAGTCACAATCAGGCTTGTACTTTTATCATATTTCTTAATATTTACTTGTTTCCAGTGATTGCAGAGTCAGCCTTATACACATCAGGCGTTGTGGCCTTGTAAATCCTGCCACAACGACAATATTACACGGTAATTATTACGGAAATTCCGGATTCTCGTTGTAAAAATAACCATTTGTGATAAATTGTCTGTGAATTTAAGAAACCTAGAAAATTATTCCTGTCAGAAATTATACGACACGTTTCTGACAAATTACATACAATTCTAATTTTACAAACGTTATTAATTTTACAATTCTACTTCACAAATTCACAATACAATGTATAAAGTGTATGTTACTCACACTCTAAAGGAAGTTAAACATAATAAATCGACACAGCAGAATATTGAAGGAACGAGAGAACGTAACGAAATATCAATCATCGTGTTGCATGATGTGTTACTGTCTCACGTGATGAAATCTCATATCATGATTGTAGTCACATTTATTCACAAGATATTTGTTCCGCGATTTTCTCGTGTATATCATGGCTACTCTTAGGATGAATTGAAAAATATAATTATTTTTACGTTTCATTTTGGTCCTTTAGCTTAAATATTAATAGAATATTTCTTTGGAAACAAAAGAAACCTATATACCAAGTGTTAAGTCTCTGTGACCTATCTATCGAGCGTTCTCGCACGGAAGGACATACTGACGGATATTTAATGACATGGTTCTCCCCTAATAAAACGAGCTCATAATAAAACGTATGGAACAAATTGACTATTTTGATTGACAGTTAAATTATGGTTTATTATTATACTAATCGTTGCATATGACCGCAGTAAATATATTTTACAAAAAGTATATATTAATCCAAAAGAAACATCACATTAAATACTGTTTTGCATTATCACGTACAGAAATATTAAAGAATCCTGGACTGTACACGCTGCGCAGTTGGACTCACCTGGGATTGGACGTCTCAAGGTGCCCCAAGCAAACAGCGGTGGTGAGGGGTGAGGGGTGCAGTTTGGATGATGAACTCGCGGTTAATGGTGAAGAAGTAATCTGAGGCTGTTCTCAGACAAAAGCGTCGTCTTGCTGAGATATGGCTGAATAGAGTCGTGATTATTTTTCAAATGCAAGGTCCCTTGCTATTTTAGTCTCATTCAGGATGAATGTTTTGTTAACAAATCCTGAGGCAAGAATTTACATCCGTGAACTGTGTTTTATTCTCTATACATATTGGTACTTTCATATACATAACTTGATTTTCTTGTATATGCTACGGTGCTAGGTGTTGCTAGTACATATTTAGGAAATATAATATGATGGTAGACTGTATTGTTAAATAAAATATGAACTCTTTACTAATTGACTTCAATATTTAATAATTGAGCTGTAGTTTTTTAGAATTTTAGTAGGTCCTTTTCTATTAGAGGTAATTAAACACAACAACATTAGAATATGTCATGATATACGTGTTATTGCTTACAAGAACGAGAGTGTGATAACAGCGTTTTTCATCAGAATATTGCCTTCTAATACAATAACTTCACTTATATAGTGTATCCATTTTTAAGGAGGCGAATGAGAGGAAAAAGTGAATAATTTTGTCTAAAATCAAATGACACGACTTTAGAATTAATTTGTTCATTAAACATTATAAAGTGAAATTTTAGATAAATTGATGAATCTGATATAGTTTTTCGTAACAAAGGATAAGGTGTAGTTCTATTAGTCCATATGCGTGATTCTTTTAAACGTGTTAGTAGACAAACTTTACTGAAGTATAAATAAAATACATATTGCTATAGTTTCTTGTAGCTTTTTTGTGCCTGTATTGATTTCACAATTTTTCATAAAATATATACGAGTATTAGGTTGAAAAAATTCAGAATTGTTTATCGAGCTTTTGAATTTACCTATTAATATTATTAGCTGTTGACGGCTTGTTTTGATCTGTAGTGACTTGTCCAAACTTGCAGGATTTTGCACACTGGGTGTTTTCAGCCTCGCTTGGGCTTGTAATAGCTTATCATATTATTAATATTTTTTCTTTGATTCGGGGAACAATTTTTCCAGGATATTTGATAATTTTTGGTGATTTTTATAATTCCGGCGATCAAGTTACAGCCGGTACTAACAGGTTGCCATCCAACTTGTAACGCTAACAATAGTAAATTGTGTTATAAATTAAAATCTTAAGTGGCTACCCTACTTGGTTTTGTTTCGGTATTAAAATTAAAATTTGGTAATTACCAAGGCCTATTTATTTTTATTCCGCATTAATCCGCAACTTAGAGTTGTTTTATAGAATTTTAATTCATTGCTCAGATAGTTTATGAGTACTCGTAAAAGCCAGAGAATCAAAGTTAATTTTAGTTCTTTTTATTGTAAGTTTTACTAGTTCTGAGAATGGTTTTAGTTTTATTTCTTTCAAATTGTGGATAGATATGTACTTTAGTACTTGTATTATAATCCTTTTGCTCTTGATGATTATTAATTTGTCTTGGTTTCTTTGTGCTAATTAAATATGAGTTAAAGTAGGTTTAGCCCAACCCAGAGATTAAATCTCGAATTTCAACGAGTGTTAAATTGCGACCCCAGGAGTTGTAATCGTAGACCGACGTGTCACACAAGGTCGGGTAGTTCGGTAAGCTTACGGCCGCGTTTGGGGTTTCATTGTTTCGCAATCTCATTTTAGAGTTTAATTTGGGCCTAATACTATCTTAGGCATTTGGGTAATGACGTAGCGACTGGTGTGGTTTAGCAGGCGGTGTTTTTCAATTACCGTGCCATTTTTTCCATCATTGAACGTAAAAGTCCGTTCCTCTGGGCGCTGATCTCGGTTTTATGCTCGAGAAAATCGTTATAGTTGGGGGAGAAAATCTCCGTACTTCCTTGGTAGCTGTGATTATAACACCGTCTAGCTCACACTAGCGGGGTAGTTAAGATCAGCATTTTTATGAGCCACCACCCCAACTCCGTGCCACGGTTTTAGATTTCCCTATTAGTCTGGTACGACACCTGGAATTAACGCCGCCATAGTGAGGCTGAGCGGTCCTTCTTAACTCCCAAATTATTTTAGTCTTATGATAAATTTGTCAAAATATACACTGCACATGATGGTCGATCTTTATAATTGTGTAAATGAACCTCATATCGTTCGATGACCTTATTGTGTAAGTTTGGCATTTTCCAACCATGTTTGTAACCTTAATTATTGCAGTAATGTCTAAATTTTTGTCACATGATTTTATACTATTACAGATTACACACAAACAATGTACAAAATATACCAATAAATCGGAGTTTTGAATAAATTAAAATGGTAAAAAACTTGTCTTAGAGTGGTTCGAATTCAAATTTATCTACATTATTTATTATTATTATTATTTATTATTTATCTACATTATTATTTATCTACATTTGTTAGAACTTTGACGGCTTTAAAATGTATAATAATTAATAGCATTATTACTGTTATTCTTACTAAAAACAACTTCTAAGTACATCTTCTTTTGGAAGAAACAATTTCATGGGATAGTAGTTTTATTCAGTAGGATTTTACATTAAAAAAAACTTGTACAATGATTTGAGTAACTTAAAATCAATCTTTTACCTTTTGATTTAAAATGTATTAAAAACCTTTCTATTGAGGACACAGCTGCACCGAGTTCCGACTCTCGATAACCGCAATTATTGTACCGTAACACTGCCACAAGTCTCCCTTGTGTGCTGTTACAGGAATGGTGCGGTATATTGACATTATTGCTGCTGTACAACCATTTGTTATCAATTTATTCACCCCGAACGGTCGGAATAGATATTTACATTTTCTGGTGTCCTGTTCTGTCCCAATCTCAATTAAACTCCTGTATAAAATCCCTATACCCCCATAAAATGTTTCTATTTCATTTGTTTTATTGTAAACTTTTCAGATCCTATGAATCCAAACTAACCGTCCATTAATTACTATAGGGGAAAATAACATTACAATACGAATGATATGACTTGTTTTTGTCTGTATTAAACATTGTGGGTTTTATCATCAAATCACTGTAACATTAAAAATCTAAAACTTTAACAAACTAAATTATTATGAAAATATTAGAGTTAGGCTCACGTATTTTACAATTTGAATTTAGTATTTGTTAATTATGTGATCCAGTGACTAGAGGAAGTATTAATTTAATTATTCCTTGGACGGAAGAATATAGTTCGATCATGTCATTGTAGCCTTCTAGTGTAGTGGCTATTGGTAATGATTAAGAAGAAACCCTTTGATTATACCCCTTTAGGCTTAGAAAGATTTTTTAAGAATGGGATAAATTAATCCTTAAAATAACGCAGTTGTCTACCTGCAATTCTGTACGTTATCTCTTGATAGAAAGTTCCCACAGACTTGGAATATAGCTTCATCTTTGTCCAAGAGAAAACTCTTTCGATTTTAGGCTCAAGATACCAAAGAGAAGCAAAGTTGGAAATAGTTCTGTTAGGTTTACATATATTCCATGAGTCTTATTATTTTATTTAAAAAAATTCACCGAACTATATTACTACATGATCAGTTCTTCATTTGTTTATATGGAGTGTTAAATTTAATTATCGACATAAATTCAATTACTTTTTAATTAAATATTTATTTCAATATTAGTACCTACTTAACAACATACATTGATTAGATTAAATTTACAATGATAATCATCCTAATTGTATTATTTGGTAAAACGTTTTCAATTACTATGCTAGCGCTATTTAATCAAAGGATTTTAAGTAAATCGAGTAATAATTTATTCCAGACTGTGTGTAAGTTTAGCTTTGTATAAAGATAACGTTTTAGTGGCAGAAGAATTACCAAGGTCTTGTTCTCATGAACTAGATTTGCACGATAGATAGTGTTCTATTGAGCGGAGAGTTTGTTTTGTTTGAGCAAAAGTTAGTAATATGACAACCTAAACTTTGTTCTGCTCCGTTGTAGTACGCTTATCTGAAGTGCAGTATCTATTCTTTTTCTTACCCATGAAGCATCTTTTTGTTTTTTGTTTTCCAAGAGGAACATGGCTTTAAAGATTTTGAACTTTTAGGCCACAGCTGAATTATATGACAGAACTATACTTTATTCCATTGAAAGTTACCGATAGCAAATGTGTCCATCTAAATTGTACTAGGAAGAAAACTTAATTATCGAAAGGCACAAATTGGTAACGTGTAAGGAATGAATAAAGTTAATTCGTTAAATAGTGTATGATATCAAGGTACTGTAAAAATTTAAGGTACACTCTAATGCCAAAATTGCAATGCCCGCATTTTGTAGTCGATTAAATTTATCAAAACTATAAATATGTCATGCCTTTTTTAGTCATAATTGCCTGACCCTGAAAATGTTGAATACATTTAGGCATATTATACATTTCTATGGAAACTAGGTCTTGAACCTGTAACAGGTTACAAAACACTTTAAACAATTTATATATATATATATATATATATATATATATATATATATATATATATATATATATACTCGTATTTATATTTATCCGGATTATCGGGTTACAGAATCATAATTAACTCGACAATAAAAGCAAAATGAACTCAATATTTATGAACGATAACAATATTTTGTATTATATTCCTCAATGAGCATAATAATGGAATGATTGTAACAGCCATAACTGGATTATTAAAACGGATATAAAGTATTTATTCATTTTATTGCCTATCTTACTGAATTAACTATGATAATCAGATGACCTGTACTGTGGATCAGCTTGCTACATTCGTGTCGGGGTGAGGCCACAGCTGACTGTGCCTGTTCTGAGTAGATACGTGATTCTCGTACATTTGCTCTTTCTGGACTTTCTTGTAAGATTTTACTCGGCCGAATTTAGAAACAAAATTCATATTTACTCCACATCGTGAATAAGTATTAAAAATAACAAGTTTGCGATTAAGAATATTTAGAGGTTAATTTACTTTCATTGAACGACATTTGCCACGAAGGTAATCAAAGCTATAGTTAAAAGTTACAGCTCAATTAAACATGTCTACCCTTATTTAAATATTTGTCTACGATATAAAACGTTAAACAATTATATAAACGGTAATCCTTGTATTTTTTATCGTGTATACACTCGCCGTAATTTGAAGAAGGTAGAAATTTCGAAAGTTTTTACATACCTATTCTCCTTTTACATCATACAATGCATATAACCCTACCGTTATTCCATGTGTTAGTTGACGATCTATCTCAATCTAAAAATATAACTTTAAAAAAGTGTGTATTTTAAGATTTTTTAAACACTATTATAAGTAAAATATATCAAAAGTTCCTAAAGAAACGCCTAGAATGAGTTTAACTTATAAGCCAAATTTCATGAACATTGATCCCAAGGTTTTTAATATTAAGATTTTATTGTTGTTTATTTATATGTTGGAGATATACTTTTTATTCCACTTTATTAAGCTATTAGTTTACTTTAAATAACGTCACTTAAACAAAAATATTATTTGGGAAAGTGTTTAAAATTAAAAACTGTGTTTTGGGATAACCGAGAAGCTGAAATTTAATATAGAGGGGACTCATACATACCAGTACATACTTCCTTGTCTGAAATTATAGCTTGCTTCATTGATGCAGGGAGACGAGAGTGTGCTCTTGCGCATGTAAGCAGAGCAACTGGCGGCGACGTGACGTCACCCAGGTAGCAGATATCATTATTACACCGAGCGGGCCTATCCCGTTCCTCACTAATATTGTTGAGTACGAATTTGAATGGCTTAGTTCTTTCGTTCTAGTTGTAAATTTTGTGTAAGTTATAAGTTTTGTAATTCAACGCAAAATCTACTTGCATTTTCTGGGCTAATAATTTTCAGTTCTAATAATTTTTACAGTATGCAAAAAGAAACTGATTAAAAATATTCAAAACGACACAGCATCCCAAAAAATTAAAATTTAGTGAAATAATGAATAAAGGTTCGTCGAAGGAAATATAATATATGTTTCAGGATCTAATAAAAATACATAAAAGATTTGGATTTTGTTAAATTCGCTTTGAAGGCAAATTTTTTAATATAATTACTAAAAATAATTACATAGCATTTGTTGATAAAAATAATTTTATGTAAAATATAATCAAAGTAAATTTGAAGATTAGCCTTTCACTAATTACTAACAAGAAGACACGGGTTTTGCACTATCATATATGACGGGTTTCATATATATATATATGAAAAACATACGAAACTTGTGTTTCTAATTACTTTCAATCATAAGCACATGAACGTTGAATACTGGGTTTTATATAATATGTTTTTAATTTTAGTAGGGGAATAGGTTGTTGAGAGGGAAAATATATACTGATTCTAGAAGTACACTTTTGTTTTACTTTTATTATTGCAACCCATTTATTGGCTGAGCGTTATTGAAGCTTATCACTTTTAGGTGTTAAATGAAAACATTTTCCTTATGTATCTTTGTCTCTTCACAAATATCTCGAGAATGAATTTACCTATATTCATGAATATCTACATGTATCTTCGTTGAAATCTACGTAAAAAACTTTTGTGATTGATGACGGTGCTTGTCCTTCCAAAGTAGACTAACTGACCACGACGAGTTGATCTATACACTTCAAATTTTACATGAAACTTGATTTCTTCATAGACACGATTGAGTTCGATAATGGCGCTGTTTTTGGTGTTTGGTTGAGAGTCATTAAAATTATTACTCAGGGGCTTAAAATATCTCTGTTGTGTTTGATTTTCTGTCTGTCAGTACAATGTGATAACAATAAAATGAGCCATAAACTTAAAATGTGTATGCATATTCAGCAAAACTTGTTTTACGACACGTAATTTTGCCTATTCACCTTGTTATGCGTTAAAAAACCATTTGATGGCAATTGTACAGGTTTAAAATACTCTGTGGCGATGTTTTATCTCTAAGTATTTAATAAAGTACGTAAAAATAAACCAAATACGAATAATTTTTATTTATAAAACATAAAATTGGTGATATGAAGCGACTTTTCATTTTTATGTCAGGGGTTCAATTTCCTCCAAAAAACTGTGAGGCGGCCACCCCTTAACGCAAAGAATTGTTTCTAACACTTGCGGTACAGACCAGGCAAATCGATTTATATTGGATTGATCTTTCTACATTTGTATTTAAAGGAATTGGCAAAGGCCTTAACGGTGATATTGATTTACTGCCTACTGTTTTTAATTTTTTATCAATTTAATACCTATTATTCTGTTGTTAAATACAGTTTAACCAAGTTTAAAGACAGGTTATCTGAATGATTGTTTCTTTAAACAAGTATGTTCATTTTGAGTTCAAAATATAAAATTAATCTTCATATAATAGTAAAACTTAGCACATAAAATATATGTTTGATTCCAAGCCTGATAAATAGGCGGTTACTGTTAAAAATTCGTTAAAACCTAGAAAAACTACTTCTACAGAAAAACATGATTTCAACACTTAGCTTTAGGATCCTAGTGCAATTTAGCTTTCTGTCCTGACACGTCAATATAGCAATAAAGGTAAATGCCAATCATGCCAGCTAAACACATCGGCACATGTTGATTCACAGTACTTGTTACCACATTAGTGCTAATTTAACATAAACATGGGACACGGTCAGTAACGGCAGTTCAAACGTTTATGGACTGTTTAGGGCACACGGTATAATGACTCCTAATTGCATTCATCAATAAAAATTTAACCGATGTGGTATATGTGATGGCTTTACTACGGGTTGAGGAAAAAGATTCTGGAATTATGTCATGCCGATTATTATATAAATTGAAACAAAATCTTGGATTAAAATATCACTGTTCCTGTTATGTATAAATGTTCATACAATAATAATTTGCATATCTTCTTGAATACTATTTTATTATTCTGTAAAATCTATTTTACAACATTAGTTAAAGACAATTCTTTAAACAGAAACAAATTTGTTCACTTTAAATTAATTTTCCAACAGAAACTTTTCATTACACATTAATTAACAAGCTATTAATTTAGACATTACGTCTATCTATTTAATTTTTCGGACGTGTATTATTGTTTAGCAATAGAGTGAATAAGTAAAATTACCTAATTGATTTGTACACTAAACTAATCAGTAAAATGGCCTGGAATATTTTACTGAAAGATAACTTTTCTAGTATGAACATCATATCTATTGAATGGTCTAAAAGTGACTCAACACTAGACTGTTCCCTTTGAAGGAACTTTAGACCAAAAAGTGTCTAAGAATTGGTATCCTCTGGAATGTTTTACAAATATATCCAAAAGAGTAAAGATGTGCACAAGACGGTCTATTATGGTTAAGTCAGACGATATGTAATCTAACAAGGCGTTTTGACATGGTGGTAGACATACTGATGGTTTAGTTTACTGTTAACATTTGCTGTTATTTGGAGTTCGGTGCAGGAAATTTAAACACATTTTGACATAGTTGTTTTGAGCTAATTTTGTTCGATTTTAAAGTCTTTTAATAATGTATGCGTGCGTGAAATGAAATATAAAATATCTTTATTAGAGGCGAAGTTAGGACTATAAAGTCCTCTCTGTCCAACTTAACCTCTGTAACTTGCGTGCGTGCGCGCGCGCTTGTGTTTGTGTGTGTGTGTGTTTTTTTTTTTTTTTTTTTTTTGGCGATGCCAACACGGTGGGGATATCCTTTATGGACACCTGGGGTAGGGAACCGTCACTCCCCAGAGTGTGGGACTCATACTACGTATATACCCACTAAAACCACCACCAAAAGCATTTCCTCTTGTCACAAATACTCCCCGCGAGACCACCGCCAGGCATTATTTCGCGGGGAGTGACACGAGCTATCCGCTACTTCAGGGTGATCCAATTGACCTCATTTCAGGCAACACTGTAACATTGTGTGAGGCTCTCTAGGGTGACTGTAGGGGACGTCTCGATCGTTCCTCCTCCCTCAGTCTTCTTAGCAAAAGTCGCGACCGCGAGCCAGTTCACTTCCATTCGGATCATATTCTCCACAACATTATCCGTTGTAGCAGCCTCACCGAGAACGAGGGACAATTCCACTCTTTCTTCATTGAATCTTGGGCAGTTGAAGAAGACGTGCTCCGCGTCTTCTTCAACGGAAAAGCAGACCGGGCAGGCATCACTGATGTCATTATGGGTGCGGTGCAGGTACTTTCTAAAGCACCCATGTCCGGTCCGGAGTTGTGTGAGGTGATAATCTACTTCTCCGTGCTTCCTTCCGATCCAAGGTGCGATGTTTGGGATCAGCCGGTGTGTCCATCGGCTTAGGTTGATTGGTCCAATCGCACCTGCCACGATTCCACAGTTATTGAGCGTTCCACATCTCTGCCATCCGTGGGACATCGGTGATACATTCTTGAGCGCTCATCAACAAGCAACGCTAGTGGTGGTATGCCGGCTAGAACGTAGGTAGCTTCATAGGATATATCCCTGAATCCGCAGATCACACGCAGGCAAGCTCGTCTGTGGATTGCATCTGCCTGATGGAAGTATGTTCGCGTCTCAACAGCGTCGTGCCAAATAGGCGCTGCGTAGAGGAGGATGGAATCGATGACGCTTGCATACAATCTTCGTCGGCTGTTTCTCGGGCCCCCGATATTCGGCATTATACCCGAGAGGGCTCCCGCCGCCTTGGAAGCCTTGTCCCAGACCTTTGCCAGGTGTTTTTTGAAGGTCAATCTGGCATCTATCTGTGCCCCCAGATATCGGATGGAGGGAGCCGACACGATATCGCAGTCACCCACTCTTAGAGTGATGGTCTCCATCGCCTTCCTGCTAGTGACGAGCAGGGCTTCAGTCTTCTGGTCCGCCGTTTCAAGCCCCAGGTCTGTTAGTGCCTCACGCACTTGGTGAATGGCACTGTTGACCTCATAAATGACTTCATCCAGGTGTTTAGCCGCGATGACCACTGCGATATCGTCGGCGAATCCAACAACCTTCGCCGACCCCGGGAGGTTCAGCCGAAGAATCCTGTCGTACATGACATTCCATAGAATGGGGCCAAGCACCGATCCTTGAGGCACCCCGGCTGTGACGTCATAGGTCTCCGGGCCATCGTCCGTGCGGAATTCCAGCACCCTGCCATGGAAGTAGCTTGAGATTATCCTCAACAGATACTCCGGGATGTTGAACTGTCGGAGGGCACTGAGGATGTTGTTCCATCTTGCCGAATTAAAAGCATTTCGCACGTCCAGTGTGACTATGGCACAGTATTTTTTAGATCCATGCTTCCATCTCTTGCCAGAGATGGCCTCTCGAGCCATGTTGATCACCATCTGGATGGCGTCCACCGTGGATCGTCCCTTACGAAATCCGAATTGTGCTTTGGTAAGACCAGCTGGGTCTTCCGTCCATGTCTCAAGCCGGTCTGCAATGATTCTTTCGAGAATCTTGCCCATTGTGTCCAGCATACAAAGCGGGCGGTAGGAGGAAGGTTCCTCAGCTGGCTTGCCTGGCTTCAAGGTGAGGACCAGCCTCTGGCGTTTCCAGTGTGTCGGGAATACACCCTCTTGTAGACATCTTGTAAACACCCGCTCGAAGATGTCAGGGTGGAGCTCTATGGCGACCTTCAAGACGGCGTTAGGTATGCCATCTGGTCCTGGCGCAGCCGCATCTCTCACTCTCCCACAGGCTCTCTGGAGCTCATTCCTGGTGACGGTAGGAACTTCCTCTATAATTGGCCGGGGTTGTGGAACAATTTGGGGGTCATGCACTGTGGGGAACAGTGCACTGACTGCCCTGCGCACTAATTGTGGGGAGCTGGGAGAGGCCTTCCTGGAGTCTTTCAAACGAGCCATGACGGTCCTGTATGGTACTCAGACAGCGGGGGGCAGTCACTGAGCTGTGCTTTAAGAGCTCGGCAAATTTCTTCCTTGGTGGCAACCTCGTCAAGATCCCTTACCTCGACAAGGGTAACGTGCGTCCGGGCGCTAGCCGTGGCAAGTTCTCCAAATACCTCGTTTAGCTTTTCTCCTATTTTGGTGGCGTCCTTCGACCCTCTGCCAAGCTGCAGTAGAAGGTCACCGGCTGCGCTGCGTCTGATTTTGTTGACGTTTTTTCCAACTTCGCCATACAACATTGGTTCGGTCCTCAGGCGACGCAGAATGTCCGCATAGGTAGATGGGTCCTTCGCCTTCATCACTACGACATCAGGCCTGGCTCGTATACGCCTCGCCTGCTTTACGATCCGAGTAACCGAGACTTCAGAGGTAGGGTTCACCATTAATGGAGCCTTGGATGTTTTCTCCATTACTTTCTTCTTTCCTCTTCCCCTCCTCGCAACAACTGCCCAGGTGGGGCTGTTGTTTGGGCTGTCCTTTTCTTCTGGGTTTGTGGTAAAAAGAGACCTCTTCGTCTCTTTCCTCACCCTCTTCTTGGCCGGCCCTGATGGCGGTGCCGGACGGTCAATTTCTTGCTCCCGGCTTGTCCAAGCATACCTTTAAAGTGATTGTGCTCACTTATACGTTGACGGATTTCATTGAAAAAAATCCTTTTGAACTATAATGAGAATCGAAATGTAATTGGTGTCTCATAAATAGTTTGTACCAGTAATAGTGTTTTTGTTATTTGACTTTTAAAATGTAGAAAATCCACCATTTTGTCAATATTAAAGCAAACCATTTAACATAACAATAAACCATAAACATTTTGTTTACTATTCCTCTAATTTGTCATAACCTATGATGCATGTTTGGTATATATAGCTTTACTTGTTCTTAAGATAATAAGTTTTGTATCAGAAATACAAAATCGCCGAGATCAGCTAAAGAACATATTTCTCGACTTATGTTTTATGACATTTTTTGTGTTAAATGATGAGTACTATCAGCCACAGATGTTTGTGACTCCCTTTTCTGAACACCCTGTATATATAATAGCATTAAAACAATGTTTATCTTTTAATAATCAAAATGACTCAAGTGTAGTTGGTATCAAATAAATGAATACGATGTATACAAAGCAACAAACCAGAATACTTTATTACTTATCCATACAAGAAATACAAACTACAAATACAAATTAAACAGTTTAGAAACTACGTATAAAAAGTAACAAAACTAAATAAAAATAAATATAAATAGAATAGAGAAAGTTATGTTCACTTATTAGTTTATAATGAACACATTTTGAAGCCTATAAGTGGATACAAGCCAAAATTCAGTTAGTTTACAGATTTACGGAGTTATGGTAAGGCATATTCTCAAAACATGATAACAGTTGGCCATAAAAAGAATAACAATGTTTAAGTATAAAGAATGGCCAATCTATTTTTCAGCAGTATATGGATAATAATACATTGGATTTAAAAATAATAAGCATACGGTTAATGTTCTCAGTAACATGAATCCAAAATGGTTTTTCAATTTCAAATAGGAAAATAACACCTAAAAAATTACAAATTACAATGACATTATTACAAAAAACATTAAAGGTTTTCTACTACAAGAAATATGAAAGAAATTAAGTGAGAAATTTTTCTGAGATACTGTACTTTAAATATGTAAGACAACTACTCTACTTATCCGTACTTAAATTATAATTACATTTTCGCACAAGAACCTTAAAACTTTTTACTTGATAAAAATAGCTGCTTAGTAGACTAATAATTACAATGAATAATGGCTATTTATTACGTGTGTGGAAATATCTGAGAAAACTCACTCAAATTAAAAATAATAATTTAAATATACAAGAACCATTACACTTTTTTCTACAAAATGTTTTAAAGAGACAATAAAATAAACAATTATTTTCTCAGATACCACACTCGCAGCATTAAAAATATGAAATCAACTTATTAATAACATTAACGATAATATCATAAACATATAAATTAAATATTTTTACAAACATATGAAAGAACAATATATTTACATGAACATTTGGCAGTCCAAATGTTATTCAGTCTTTTGCTTCTTCTTTGGGTACACTGTCCTCATCATCAAGTGGTAAAACGAGATCCGGTGGAAGAAGCAAACCTGCCTCTGCAAAAAAAAACATTATTTTAGTACCTATTTAATTGCTTTGACTGTTTTACATTTAATCATTTAACTGGCGCCTTCTTGTGATCTCGAACAGGATAGCACGGTGGTCACTATCCGTGTAGACATCGCTTAAATGCCAGGCTCTTGTTCAGCCAGTGAGGGAATCACTCACGAATGTGAGGTCAATCATGGAGCAGCCCTGGGGCCCAACGAAGGTCGGTGTCTGCCCCCTATTGAGCAGGATAACGTCAAGGGCGGCCACAGCATCTAACAGAATTTCGCCCCGTGGCCTTGTCTCTCTACTACCCCAGTTCACTGCCCAAGCATTAAAGTCTCCGGCTATGACGATGGGTCTTTTTCCTCTGGCCTCCGCAATAATGCTGGCGAGTAAAGATGAAAATTCGCCGTCTGAGAGGCTTGGTGGAGCATATACGCTGAAGATGTAGACGTCAGCGATTTGTACCCAGGAATACAGTCGCGTGGTGCCTGTTGATCGCTTCTGCACGGGTATGCTTCCACGCACCCAGATTGCCGTCTGTGCATTGGCATCCGATATCCACACATGAGGTGACACTAGATTCCGATGCTGGTCACACAAGATAGCAACGTCGATATCTTGCTCATGGATGGTCTGCACTAGGAGATCCTGTGCAGCCTCGCAGTGGTTGAGATTAAGTTGAAGTATCCTCAACATTGGTGCTCGCGAATGAACTTCTTGGTTAGCGGACAGCTCCTGCTTTTAGTCACATGGGTCCTTGAATTACAGAGGACGCACGTTGGCACACTTTTGCAGGTTTTGGCTTGGTGTCCTTCTTCTCCACATTGAAGGCAGTTCTTGGAGCGGTCGGGTCCTGTACAGCGTGTCGCCACATGACCGAGCCCCCAGCATCGGTAGCATCGCATGACTTCGGTCCTGGCGCGGATTCGGCAGTTAACCCATCCAACCCGTACACGGCCGAGTCCCATCGCTCTAGTTGCGAGGTCATCGGTTAGGGCCACTACTGCTGTTTGCGTTCCTGCATATGCTTTACGCAGGGACTTAACGGTGTCCTCAGACAGCGGGGGGCAGTCACTGAGCTGTGCTTTAAGAGCTCGGCAAATTTCTTCCTTGGTGGCAACCTCGTCAAGATCCCTTATCTCGACAAGGGTAACGTGCGTCCGGGCGCTAGCCGTGGCAAGTTCTCCAAATACCTCGTTTAGCTTTTCTCCTATTTTGGTGGCGTCCTTCGACCCTCTGCCAAGCTGCAGTAGAAGGTCACCGGCTGCGCTGCGTCTGATTTTGTTGACGTTTTTTCCAACTTCGCCATACAACATTGGTTCGGTCCTCAGGCGACGCAGAATGTCCGCATAGGTAGATGGGTCCTTCGCCTTCATCACTACGACATCAGGCCTGGCTCGTATACGCCTCGCCTGCTTTACGATCCGAGTAACCGAGACTTCAGAGGTAGGGTTCACCATTAATGGAGCCTTGGATGTTTTCTCCATTACTTTCTTCTTTCCTCTTCCCCTCCTCGCAACAACTGCCCAGGTGGGGCTGTTGTTTGGGCTGTCCTTTTCTTCTGGGTTTGTGGTAAAAAGAGACCTCTTCGTCTCTTTCCTCACCCTCTTCTTGGCCGGCCCTGATGGCGGTGCCGGACGGTCAATTTCTTGCTCCCGGCTTGTCCAAGCATACCTTTAAAGTGATTGTGCTCACTTATACGTTGACGGATTTCATTGAAAAAAAAAATCCTTTTGAACTATAATGAGAATCGAAATGTAATTGGTGTCTCATAAATAGTTTGTACCAGTAATAGTGTTTTTGTTATTTGACTTTTAAAATGTAGAAAATCCACCATTTTGTCAATATTAAAGCAAACCATTTAACATAACAATAAACCATAAACATTTTGTTTACTATTCCTCTAATTTGTCATAACCTATGATGCATGTTTGGTATATATAGCTTTACTTGTTCTTAAGATAATAAGTTTTGTATCAGAAATACAAAATCGCCGAGATCAGCTAAAGAACATATTTCTCGACTTATGTTTTATGACATTTTTTGTGTTAAATGATGAGTACTATCAGCCACAGATGTTTGTGACTCCCTTTTCTGAACACCCTGTATATATAATAGCATTAAAACAATGTTTATCTTTTAATAATCAAAATGACTCAAGTGTAGTTGGTATCAAATAAATGAATACGATGTATACAAAGCAACAAACCAGAATACTTTATTACTTATCCATACAAGAAATACAAACTACAAATACAAATTAAACAGTTTAGAAACTACGTATAAAAAGTAACAAAACTAAATAAAAATAAATATAAATAGAATAGAGAAAGTTATGTTCACTTATTAGTTTATAATGAACACATTTTGAAGCCCATAAGTGGATACAAGCCAAAATTCAGTTAGTTTACAGATTTACGGAGTTATGGTAAGGCATATTCTCAAAACATGATAACAGTTGGCCATAAAAAGAATAACAATGTTTAAGTATAAAGAATGGCCAATCTATTTTTCAGCAGTATATGGATAATAATACATTGGATTTAAAAATAATAAGCATAAGGTTAATGTTCTCAGTAACATGAATCCAAAATGGTTTTTCAATTTCAAATAGGAAAATAACACCTAAAAAATTACAAATTACAATGGCATTATTACAAAAAAAATTAAAGGTTTTCTACTACAAGAAATATGAAAGAAATTAAGTGAGAAATTTTTCTGAGATACTGTACTTTAAATATGTAAGACAACTACTCTACTTATCCGTACTTAAATTATAATTACATTTTGCACAAGAACCTTAAAACTTTTTACTTGATAAAAATAGCTGCTTAGTAGACTAATAATTACAATGAGTAATGGCTATTTATTACGTGTGTGGAAATATCTGAGAAAACTCACTCAAATTAAAAATAATAATTTAAATATACAAGAACCATTACACTTTTTTCTACAAAAGTTTTTAAAGAGACAATAAAATAAACAATTATTTTCTCAGATACCACACTCGCAGCATTAAAAATATGAAATCAACTTATTAATAACATTAACGATAATATCATAAACATATAAATTAAATATTTTTACAAGCATATGAAAGAACAATATATTTACATGAACATTTGGCAGTCCAAATGTTATTCAGTCTTTTGCTTCTTCTTTGGGTACACTGTCCTCATCATCAAGTGGTAAAACGAGATCCGGTGGAAGAAGCAAACCTGCCTCTGCAAAAAAAAAAAACATTATTTTAGTACCTATTTAATTGCTTTGACTGTTTTACATTTAATCATTTAACTGGCGCCTTCTTGTGATCTCGAACAGGATAGCACGGTGGTCACTATCCGTGTAGACATCGCTTAAATGCCAGGCTCTTGTTCAGCCAGTGAGGGAATCACTCACGAATGTGAGGTCAATCATGGAGCAGCCCTGGGGCCCAACGAAGGTCGGTGTCTGCCCCCTATTGAGCAGGATAACGTCAAGGGCGGCCACAGCATCTAACAGAATTTCGCCCCGTGGCCTTGTCTCTCTACTACCCCAGTTCACTGCCCAAGCATTAAAGTCTCCGGCTATGACGATGGGTCTTTTTCCTCTGGCCTCCGCAATAATGCTGGCGAGTAAAGATGAATATTCGCCGTCTGAGAGGCTTGGTGGAGCATATACGCTGAAGATGTAGACGTCAGCGATTTGTACCCAGGAATACAGTCGCGTGGTGCCTGTTGATCGCTTCTGCACGGGTATGCTTCCACGCACCCAGATTGCCGTCTGTGCATTGGCATCCGATATCCACACATGAGGTGACACTAGATTCCGATGCTGGTCACACAAGATAGCAACGTCGATATCTTGCTCATGGATGGTCTGCACTAGGAGATCCTGTGCAGCCTCGCAGTGGTTGAGATTAAGTTGAAGTATCCTCAACATTGGTGCTCGCGAATGAACTTCTTGGTTAGCGGACAGCTCCTGCTTTTAGTCACATGGGTCCTTGAATTACAGAGGACGCACGTTGGCACACTTTTGCAGGTTTTGGCTTGGTGTCCTTCTTCTCCACATTGAAGGCAGTTCTTGGAGCGGTCGGGTCCTGTACAGCGTGTCGCCACATGACCGAGCCCCCAGCATCGGTAGCATCGCATGACTTCGGTCCTGGCGCGGATTCGGCAGTTAACCCATCCAACCCGTACACGGCCGAGTCCCATCGCTCTAGTTGCGAGGTCATCGGTTAGGGCCACTACTGCTGTTTGCGTTCCTGCATATGCTTTACGCAGGGACTTAACGGTGTCCTCAGACAGCGGGGGGCAGTCACTGAGCTGTGCTTTAAGAGCTCGGCAAATTTCTTCCTTGGTGGCAACCTCGTCAAGATCCCTTATCTCGACAAGGGTAACGTGCGTCCGGGCGCTAGCCGTGGCAAGTTCTCCAAATACCTCGTTTAGCTTTTCTCCTATTTTGGTGGCGTCCTTCGACCCTCTGCCAAGCTGCAGTAGAAGGTCACCGGCTGCGCTGCGTCTGATTTTGTTGACGTTTTTTCCAACTTCGCCATACAACATTGGTTCGGTCCTCAGGCGACGCAGAATGTCCGCATAGGTAGATGGGTCCTTCGCCTTCATCACTACGACATCAGGCCTGGCTCGTATACGCCTCGCCTGCTTTACGATCCGAGTAACCGAGACTTCAGAGGTAGGGTTCACCATTAATGGAGCCTTGGATGTTTTCTCCATTACTTTCTTCTTTCCTCTTCCCCTCCTCGCAACAACTGCCCAGGTGGGGCTGTTGTTTGGGCTGTCCTTTTCTTCTGGGTTTGTGGTAAAAAGAGACCTCTTCGTCTCTTTCCTCACCCTCTTCTTGGCCGGCCCTGATGGCGGTGCCGGACGGTCAATTTCTTGCTCCCGGCTTGTCCAAGCATACCTTTAAAGTGATTGTGCTCACTTATACGTTGACGGATTTCATTGAAAAAAATCCTTTTGAACTATAATGAGAATCGAAATGTAATTGGTGTCTCATAAATAGTTTGTACCAGTAATAGTGTTTTTGTTATTTGACTTTTAAAATGTAGAAAATCCACCATTTTGTCAATATTAAAGCAAACCATTTAACATAACAATAAACCATAAACATTTTGTTTACTATTCCTCTAATTTGTCATAACCTATGATGCATGTTTGGTATATATAGCTTTACTTGTTCTTAAGATAATAAGTTTTGTATCAGAAATACAAAATCGCCGAGATCAGCTAAAGAACATATTTCTCGACTTATGTTTTATGACATTTTTTGTGTTAAATGATGAGTACTATCAGCCACAGATGTTTGTGACTCCCTTTTCTGAACACCCTGTATATATAATAGCATTAAAACAATGTTTATCTTTTAATAATCAAAATGACTCAAGTGTAGTTGGTATCAAATAAATGAATACGATGTATACAAAGCAACAAACCAGAATACTTTATTACTTATCCATACAAGAAATACAAACTACAAATACAAATTAAACAGTTTAGAAACTACGTATAAAAAGTAACAAAACTAAATAAAAATAAATATAAATAGAATAGAGAAAGTTATGTTCACTTATTAGTTTATAATGAACACATTTTGAAGCCCATAAGTGGATACAAGCCAAAATTCAGTTAGTTTACAGATTTACGGAGTTATGGTAAGGCATATTCTCAAAACATGATAACAGTTGGCCATAAAAAGAATAACAATGTTTAAGTATAAAGAATGGCCAATCTATTTTTCAGCAGTATATGGATAATAATACATTGGATTTAAAAATAATAAGCATAAGGTTAATGTTCTCAGTAACATGAATCCAAAATGGTTTTTCAATTTCAAATAGGAAAATAACACCTAAAAAATTACAAATTACAATGGCATTATTACAAAAAAAATTAAAGGTTTTCTACTACAAGAAATATGAAAGAAATTAAGTGAGAAATTTTTCTGAGATACTGTACTTTAAATATGTAAGACAACTACTCTACTTATCCGTACTTAAATTATAATTACATTTTGCACAAGAACCTTAAAACTTTTTACTTGATAAAAATAGCTGCTTAGTAGACTAATAATTACAATGAATAATGGCTATTTATTACGTGTGTGGAAATATCTGAGAAAACTCACTCAAATTAAAAATAATAATTTAAATATACAAGAACCATTACACTTTTTTCTACAAAAGTTTTTAAAGAGACAATAAAATAAACAATTATTTTCTCAGATACCACACTCGCAGCATTAAAAATATGAAATCAACTTATTAATAACATTAACGATAATATCATAAACATATAAATTAAATATTTTTACAAGCATATGAAAGAACAATATATTTACATGAACATTTGGCAGTCCAAATGTTATTCAGTCTTTTGCTTCTTCTTTGGGTACACTGTCCTCATCATCAAGTGGTTTAAAACGAGATCCGGTGGAAGAAGCAAACCTGCCTCTGCAAAAAAAAAACATTATTTTAGTACCTATTTAATTGCTTTGACTGTTTTACATTTAATCATTTAACTGGCGCCTTCTTGTGATCTCGAACAGGATAGCACGGTGGTCACTATCCGTGTAGACATCGCTTAAATGCCAGGCTCTTGTTCAGCCAGTGAGGGAATCACTCACGAATGTGAGGTCAATCATGGAGCAGCCCTGGGGCCCAACGAAGGTCGGTGTCTGCCCCCTATTGAGCAGGATAACGTCAAGGGCGGCCACAGCATCTAACAGAATTTCGCCCCGTGGCCTTGTCTCTCTACTACCCCAGTTCACTGCCCAAGCATTAAAGTCTCCGGCTATGACGATGGGTCTTTTTCCTCTGGCCTCCGCAATAATGCTGGCGAGTAAAGATGAATATTCGCCGTCTGAGAGGCTTGGTGGAGCATATACGCTGAAGATGTAGACGTCAGCGATTTGTACCCAGGAATACAGTCGCGTGGTGCCTGTTGATCGCTTCTGCACGGGTATGCTTCCACGCACCCAGATTGCCGTCTGTGCATTGGCATCCGATATCCACACATGAGGTGACACTAGATTCCGATGCTGGTCACACAAGATAGCAACGTCGATATCTTGCTCATGGATGGTCTGCACTAGGAGATCCTGTGCAGCCTCGCAGTGGTTGAGATTAAGTTGAAGTATCCTCAACATTGGTGCTCGCGAATGAACTTCTTGGTTAGCGGACAGCTCCTGCTTTTAGTCACATGGGTCCTTGAATTACAGAGGACGCACGTTGGCACACTTTTGCAGGTTTTGGCTTGGTGTCCTTCTTCTCCACATTGAAGGCAGTTCTTGGAGCGGTCGGGTCCTGTACAGCGTGTCGCCACATGACCGAGCCCCCAGCATCGGTAGCATCGCATGACTTCGGTCCTGGCGCGGATTCGGCAGTTAACCCATCCAACCCGTACACGGCCGAGTCCCATCGCTCTAGTTGCGAGGTCATCGGTTAGGGCCACTACTGCTGTTTGCGTTCCTGCATATGCTTTACGCAGGGACTTAACGGTGTCCTCAGACAGCGGGGGGCAGTCACTGAGCTGTGCTTTAAGAGCTCGGCAAATTTCTTCCTTGGTGGCAACCTCGTCAAGATCCCTTATCTCGACAAGGGTAACGTGCGTCCGGGCGCTAGCCGTGGCAAGTTCTCCAAATACCTCGTTTAGCTTTTCTCCTATTTTGGTGGCGTCCTTCGACCCTCTGCCAAGCTGCAGTAGAAGGTCACCGGCTGCGCTGCGTCTGATTTTGTTGACGTTTTTTCCAACTTCGCCATACAACATTGGTTCGGTCCTCAGGCGACGCAGAATGTCCGCATAGGTAGATGGGTCCTTCGCCTTCATCACTACGACATCAGGCCTGGCTCGTATACGCCTCGCCTGCTTTACGATCCGAGTAACCGAGACTTCAGAGGTAGGGTTCACCATTAATGGAGCCTTGGATGTTTTCTCCATTACTTTCTTCTTTCCTCTTCCCCTCCTCGCAACAACTGCCCAGGTGGGGCTGTTGTTTGGGCTGTCCTTTTCTTCTGGGTTTGTGGTAAAAAGAGACCTCTTCGTCTCTTTCCTCACCCTCTTCTTGGCCGGCCCTGATGGCGGTGCCGGACGGTCAATTTCTTGCTCCCGGCTTGTCCAAGCATACCTTTAAAGTGATTGTGCTCACTTATACGTTGACGGATTTCATTGAAAAAAATCCTTTTGAACTATAATGAGAATCGAAATGTAATTGGTGTCTCATAAATAGTTTGTACCAGTAATAGTGTTTTTGTTATTTGACTTTTAAAATGTAGAAAATCCACCATTTTGTCAATATTAAAGCAAACCATTTAACATAACAATAAACCATAAACATTTTGTTTACTATTCCTCTAATTTGTCATAACCTATGATGCATGTTTGGTATATATAGCTTTACTTGTTCTTAAGATAATAAGTTTTGTATCAGAAATACAAAATCGCCGAGATCAGCTAAAGAACATATTTCTCGACTTATGTTTTATGACATTTTTTGTGTTAAATGATGAGTACTATCAGCCACAGATGTTTGTGACTCCCTTTTCTGAACACCCTGTATATATAATAGCATTAAAACAATGTTTATCTTTTAATAATCAAAATGACTCAAGTGTAGTTGGTATCAAATAAATGAATACGATGTATACAAAGCAACAAACCAGAATACTTTATTACTTATCCATACAAGAAATACAAACTACAAATACAAATTAAACAGTTTAGAAACTACGTATAAAAAGTAACAAAACTAAATAAAAATAAATATAAATAGAATAGAGAAAGTTATGTTCACTTATTAGTTTATAATGAACACATTTTGAAGCCCATAAGTGGATACAAGCCAAAATTCAGTTAGTTTACAGATTTACGGAGTTATGGTAAGGCATATTCTCAAAACATGATAACAGTTGGCCATAAAAAGAATAACAATGTTTAAGTATAAAGAATGGCCAATCTATTTTTCAGCAGTATATGGATAATAATACATTGGATTTAAAAATAATAAGCATAAGGTTAATGTTCTCAGTAACATGAATCCAAAATGGTTTTTCAATTTCAAATAGGAAAATAACACCTAAAAAATTACAAATTACAATGGCATTATTACAAAAAAAATTAAAGGTTTTCTACTACAAGAAATATGAAAAGAAATTAAGTGAGAAATTTTTCTGAGATACTGTACTTTAAATATGTAAGACAACTACTCTACTTATCCGTACTTAAATTATAATTACATTTTGCACAAGAACCTTAAAACTTTTTACTTGATAAAAATAGCTGCTTAGTAGACTAATAATTACAATGAATAATGGCTATTTATTACGTGTGTGGAAATATCTGAGAAAACTCACTCAAATTAAAAATAATAATTTAAATATACAAGAACCATTACACTTTTTTCTACAAAAGTTTTTAAAGAGACAATAAAATAAACAATTATTTTCTCAGATACCACACTCGCAGCATTAAAAATATGAAATCAACTTATTAATAACATTAACGATAATATCATAAACATATAAATTAAATATTTTTACAAGCATATGAAAGAACAATATATTTACATGAACATTTGGCAGTCCAAATGTTATTCAGTCTTTTGCTTCTTCTTTGGGTACACTGTCCTCATCATCAAGTGGTAAAACGAGATCCGGTGGAAGAAGCAAACCTGCCTCTGCAAAAAAAACATTATTTTAGTACCTATTTAATTGCTTTGACTGTTTTACATTTAATCATTTAACTGGCGCCTTCTTGTGATCTCGAACAGGATAGCACGGTGGTCACTATCCGTGTAGACATCGCTTAAATGCCAGGCTCTTGTTCAGCCAGTGAGGGAATCACTCACGAATGTGAGGTCAATCATGGAGCAGCCCTGGGGCCCAACGAAGGTCGGTGTCTGCCCCCTATTGAGCAGGATAACGTCAAGGGCGGCCACAGCATCTAACAGAATTTCGCCCCGTGGCCTTGTCTCTCTACTACCCCAGTTCACTGCCCAAGCATTAAAGTCTCCGGCTATGACGATGGGTCTTTTTCCTCTGGCCTCCGCAATAATGCTGGCGAGTAAAGATGAATATTCGCCGTCTGAGAGGCTTGGTGGAGCATATACGCTGAAGATGTAGACGTCAGCGATTTGTACCCAGGAATACAGTCGCGTGGTGCCTGTTGATCGCTTCTGCACGGGTATGCTTCCACGCACCCAGATTGCCGTCTGTGCATTGGCATCCGATATCCACACATGAGGTGACACTAGATTCCGATGCTGGTCACACAAGATAGCAACGTCGATATCTTGCTCATGGATGGTCTGCACTAGGAGATCCTGTGCAGCCTCGCAGTGGTTGAGATTAAGTTGAAGTATCCTCAACATTGGTGCTCGCGAATGAACTTCTTGGTTAGCGGACAGCTCCTGCTTTTAGTCACATGGGTCCTTGAATTACAGAGGACGCACGTTGGCACACTTTTGCAGGTTTTGGCTTGGTGTCCTTCTTCTCCACATTGAAGGCAGTTCTTGGAGCGGTCGGGTCCTGTACAGCGTGTCGCCACATGACCGAGCCCCCAGCATCGGTAGCATCGCATGACTTCGGTCCTGGCGCGGATTCGGCAGTTAACCCATCCAACCCGTACACGGCCGAGTCCCATCGATCGCTCTAGTTGCGAGGTCATCGGTTAGGGCCACTACTGCTGTTTGCGTTCCTGCATATGCTTTACGCAGGGACTTAACGGTGTCCTCAGACAGCGGGGGGCAGTCACTGAGCTGTGCTTTAAGAGCTCGGCAAATTTCTTCCTTGGTGGCAACCTCGTCAAGATCCCTTATCTCGACAAGGGTAACGTGCGTCCGGGCGCTAGCCGTGGCAAGTTCTCCAAATACCTCGTTTAGCTTTTCTCCTATTTTGGTGGCGTCCTTCGACCCTCTGCCAAGCTGCAGTAGAAGGTCACCGGCTGCGCTGCGTCTGATTTTGTTGACGTTTTTTCCAACTTCGCCATACAACATTGGTTCGGTCCTCAGGCGACGCAGAATGTCCGCATAGGTAGATGGGTCCTTCGCCTTCATCACTACGACATCAGGCCTGGCTCGTATACGCCTCGCCTGCTTTACGATCCGAGTAACCGAGACTTCAGAGGTAGGGTTCACCATTAATGGAGCCTTGGATGTTTTCTCCATTACTTTCTTCTTTCCTCTTCCCCTCCTCGCAACAACTGCCCAGGTGGGGCTGTTGTTTGGGCTGTCCTTTTCTTCTGGGTTTGTGGTAAAAAGAGACCTCTTCGTCTCTTTCCTCACCCTCTTCTTGGCCGGCCCTGATGGCGGTGCCGGACGGTCAATTTCTTGCTCCCGGCTTGTCCAAGCATACCTTTAAAGTGATTGTGCTCACTTATACGTTGACGGATTTCATTGAAAAAAAAAAATCCTTTTGAACTATAATGAGAATCGAAATGTAATTGGTGTCTCATAAATAGTTTGTACCAGTAATAGTGTTTTTGTTATTTGACTTTTAAAATGTAGAAAATCCACCATTTTGTCAATATTAAAGCAAACCATTTAACATAACAATAAACCATAAACATTTTGTTTACTATTCCTCTAATTTGTCATAACCTATGATGCATGTTTGGTATATATAGCTTTACTTGTTCTTAAGATAATAAGTTTTGTATCAGAAATACAAAATCGCCGAGATCAGCTAAAGAACATATTTCTCGACTTATGTTTTATGACATTTTTTGTGTTAAATGATGAGTACTATCAGCCACAGATGTTTGTGACTCCCTTTTCTGAACACCCTGTATATATAATAGCATTAAAACAATGTTTATCTTTTAATAATCAAAATGACTCAAGTGTAGTTGGTATCAAATAAATGAATACGATGTATACAAAGCAACAAACCAGAATACTTTATTACTTATCCATACAAGAAATACAAACTACAAATACAAATTAAACAGTTTAGAAACTACGTATAAAAAGTAACAAAACTAAATAAAAATAAATATAAATAGAATAGAGAAAGTTATGTTCACTTATTAGTTTATAATGAACACATTTTGAAGCCCATAAGTGGATACAAGCCAAAATTCAGTTAGTTTACAGATTTACGGAGTTATGGTAAGGCATATTCTCAAAACATGATAACAGTTGGCCATAAAAAGAATAACAATGTTTAAGTATAAAGAATGGCCAATCTATTTTTCAGCAGTATATGGATAATAATACATTGGATTTAAAAATAATAAGCATAAGGTTAATGTTCTCAGTAACATGAATCCAAAATGGTTTTTCAATTTCAAATAGGAAAATAACACCTAAAAAATTACAAATTACAATGGCATTATTACAAAAAAAATTAAAGGTTTTCTACTACAAGAAATATGAAAGAAATTAAGTGAGAAATTTTTCTGAGATACTGTACTTTAAATATGTAAGACAACTACTCTACTTATCCGTACTTAAATTATAATTACATTTTGCACAAGAACCTTAAAACTTTTTACTTGATAAAAATAGCTGCTTAGTAGACTAATAATTACAATGAGTAATGGCTATTTATTACGTGTGTGGAAATATCTGAGAAAACTCACTCAAATTAAAAATAATAATTTAAATATACAAGAACCATTACACTTTTTTCTACAAAAGTTTTTAAAGAGACAATAAAATAAACAATTATTTTCTCAGATACCACACTCGCAGCATTAAAAATATGAAATCAACTTATTAATAACATTAACGATAATATCATAAACATATAAATTAAATATTTTTACAAGCATATGAAAGAACAATATATTTACATGAACATTTGGCAGTCCAAATGTTATTCAGTCTTTTGCTTCTTCTTTGGGTACACTGTCCTCATCATCAAGTGGTAAAACGAGATCCGGTGGAAGAAGCAAACCTGCCTCTGCAAAAAAAAACATTATTTTAGTACCTATTTAATTGCTTTGACTGTTTTACATTTAATCATTTAACTGGCGCCTTCTTGTGATCTCGAACAGGATAGCACGGTGGTCACTATCCGTGTAGACATCGCTTAAATGCCAGGCTCTTGTTCGGCCAGTGAGGGAATCACTCACGAATGTGAGGTCAATCATGGAGCAGCCCTGGGGCCCAACGAAGGTCGGTGTCTGCCCCCTATTGAGCAGGATAACGTCAAGGGCGGCCACAGCATCTAACAGAATTTCGCCCCGTGGCCTTGTCTCTCTACTACCCCAGTTCACTGCCCAAGCATTAAAGTCTCCGGCTATGACGATGGGTCTTTTTCCTCTGGCCTCCGCAATAATGCTGGCGAGTAAAGATGAATATTCGCCGTCTGAGAGGCTTGGTGGAGCATATACGCTGAAGATGTAGACGTCAGCGATTTGTACCCAGGAATACAGTCGCGTGGTGCCTGTTGATCGCTTCTGCACGGGTATGCTTCCACGCACCCAGATTGCCGTCTGTGCATTGGCATCCGATATCCACACATGAGGTGACACTAGATTCCGATGCTGGTCACACAAGATAGCAACGTCGATATCTTGCTCATGGATGGTCTGCACTAGGAGATCCTGTGCAGCCTCGCAGTGGTTGAGATTAAGTTGAAGTATCCTCAACATTGGTGCTCGCGAATGAACTTCTTGGTTAGCGGACAGCTCCTGCTTTTAGTCACATGGGTCCTTGAATTACAGAGGACGCACGTTGGCACACTTTTGCAGGTTTTGGCTTGGTGTCCTTCTTCTCCACATTGAAGGCAGTTCTTGGAGCGGTCGGGTCCTGTACAGCGTGTCGCCACATGACCGAGCCCCCAGCATCGGTAGCATCGCATGACTTCGGTCCTGGCGCGGATTCGGCAGTTAACCCATCCAACCCGTACACGGCCGAGTCCCATCGCTCTAGTTGCGAGGTCATCGGTTAGGGCCACTACTGCTGTTTGCGTTCCTGCATATGCTTTACGCAGGGACTTAACGGTGTCCTCAGACAGCGGGGGGCAGTCACTGAGCTGTGCTTTAAGAGCTCGGCAAATTTCTTCCTTGGTGGCAACCTCGTCAAGATCCCTTATCTCGACAAGGGTAACGTGCGTCCGGGCGCTAGCCGTGGCAAGTTCTCCAAATACCTCGTTTAGCTTTTCTCCTATTTTGGTGGCGTCCTTCGACCCTCTGCCAAGCTGCAGTAGAAGGTCACCGGCTGCGCTGCGTCTGATTTTGTTGACGTTTTTTCCAACTTCGCCATACAACATTGGTTCGGTCCTCAGGCGACGCAGAATGTCCGCATAGGTAGATGGGTCCTTCGCCTTCATCACTACGACATCAGGCCTGGCTCGTATACGCCTCGCCTGCTTTACGATCCGAGTAACCGAGACTTCAGAGGTAGGGTTCACCATTAATGGAGCCTTGGATGTTTTCTCCATTACTTTCTTCTTTCCTCTTCCCCTCCTCGCAACAACTGCCCAGGTGGGGCTGTTGTTTGGGCTGTCCTTTTCTTCTGGGTTTGTGGTAAAAAGAGACCTCTTCGTCTCTTTCCTCACCCTCTTCTTGGCCGGCCCTGATGGCGGTGCCGGACGGTCAATTTCTTGCTCCCGGCTTGTCCAAGCATACCTTTAAAGTGATTGTGCTCACTTATACGTTGACGGATTTCATTGAAAAAAATCCTTTTGAACTATAATGAGAATCGAAATGTAATTGGTGTCTCATAAATAGTTTGTACCAGTAATAGTGTTTTTGTTATTTGACTTTTAAAATGTAGAAAATCCACCATTTTGTCAATATTAAAGCAAACCATTTAACATAACAATAAACCATAAACATTTTGTTTACTATTCCTCTAATTTGTCATAACCTATGATGCATGTTTGGTATATATAGCTTTACTTGTTCTTAAGATAATAAGTTTTGTATCAGAAATACAAAATCGCCGAGATCAGCTAAAGAACATATTTCTCGACTTATGTTTTATGACATTTTTTGTGTTAAATGATGAGTACTATCAGCCACAGATGTTTGTGACTCCCTTTTCTGAACACCCTGTATATATAATAGCATTAAAACAATGTTTATCTTTTAATAATCAAAATGACTCAAGTGTAGTTGGTATCAAATAAATGAATACGATGTATACAAAGCAACAAACCAGAATACTTTATTACTTATCCATACAAGAAATACAAACTACAAATACAAATTAAACAGTTTAGAAACTACGTATAAAAAGTAACAAAACTAAATAAAAATAAATATAAATAGAATAGAGAAAGTTATGTTCACTTATTAGTTTATAATGAACACATTTTGAAGCCCATAAGTGGATACAAGCCAAAATTCAGTTAGTTTACAGATTTACGGAGTTATGGTAAGGCATATTCTCAAAACATGATAACAGTTGGCCATAAAAAGAATAACAATGTTTAAGTATAAAGAATGGCCAATCTATTTTTCAGCAGTATATGGAAAATAATACATTGGATTTAAAAATAATAAGCATAAGGTTAATGTTCTCAGTAACATGAATCCAAAATGGTTTTTCAATTTCAAATAGGAAAATAACACCTAAAAAATTACAAATTACAATGGCATTATTACAAAAAAAAATTAAAGGTTTTCTACTACAAGAAATATGAAAAGAAATTAAGTGAGAAATTTTTCTGAGATACTGTACTTTAAATATGTAAGACAACTACTCTACTTATCCGTACTTAAATTATAATTACATTTTGCACAAGAACCTTAAAACTTTTTACTTGATAAAAATAGCTGCTTAGTAGACTAATAATTACAATGAGTAATGGCTATTTATTACGTGTGTGGAAATATCTGAGAAAACTCACTCAAATTAAAAATAATAATTTAAATATACAAGAACCATTACACTTTTTTCTACAAAAGTTTTTAAAGAGACAATAAAATAAACAATTATTTTCTCAGATACCACACTCGCAGCATTAAAAATATGAAATCAACTTATTAATAACATTAACGATAATATCATAAACATATAAATTAAATATTTTTACAAGCATATGAAAGAACAATATATTTACATGAACATTTGGCAGTCCAAATGTTATTCAGTCTTTTGCTTCTTCTTTGGGTACACTGTCCTCATCATCAAGTGGTAAAACGAGATCCGGTGGAAGAAGCAAACCTGCCTCTGCAAAAAAAAAACATTATTTTAGTACCTATTTAATTGCTTTGACTGTTTTACATTTAATCATTTAACTGGCGCCTTCTTGTGATCTCGAACAGGATAGCACGGTGGTCACTATCCGTGTAGACATCGCTTAAATGCCAGGCTCTTGTTCGGCCAGTGAGGGAATCACTCACGAATGTGAGGTCAATCATGGAGCAGCCCTGGGGCCCAACGAAGGTCGGTGTCTGCCCCCTATTGAGCAGGATAACGTCAAGGGCGGCCACAGCATCTAACAGAATTTCGCCCCGTGGCCTTGTCTCTCTACTACCCCAGTTCACTGCCCAAGCATTAAAGTCTCCGGCTATGACGATGGGTCTTTTTCCTCTGGCCTCCGCAATAATGCTGGCGAGTAAAGATGAATATTCGCCGTCTGAGAGGCTTGGTGGAGCATATACGCTGAAGATGTAGACGTCAGCGATTTGTACCCAGGAATACAGTCGCGTGGTGCCTGTTGATCGCTTCTGCACGGGTATGCTTCCACGCACCCAGATTGCCGTCTGTGCATTGGCATCCGATATCCACACATGAGGTGACACTAGATTCCGATGCTGGTCACACAAGATAGCAACGTCGATATCTTGCTCATGGATGGTCTGCACTAGGAGATCCTGTGCAGCCTCGCAGTGGTTGAGATTAAGTTGAAGTATCCTCAACATTGGTGCTCGCGAATGAACTTCTTGGTTAGCGGACAGCTCCTGCTTTTAGTCACATGGGTCCTTGAATTACAGAGGACGCACGTTGGCACACTTTTGCAGGTTTTGGCTTGGTGTCCTTCTTCTCCACATTGAAGGCAGTTCTTGGAGCGGTCGGGTCCTGTACAGCGTGTCGCCACATGACCGAGCCCCCAGCATCGGTAGCATCGCATGACTTCGGTCCTGGCGCGGATTCGGCAGTTAACCCATCCAACCCGTACACGGCCGAGTCCCATCGCTCTAGTTGCGAGGTCATCGGTTAGGGCCACTACTGCTGTTTGCGTTCCTGCATATGCTTTACGCAGGGACTTAACGGTGTCCTCAGACAGCGGGGGGCAGTCACTGAGCTGTGCTTTAAGAGCTCGGCAAATTTCTTCCTTGGTGGCAACCTCGTCAAGATCCCTTATCTCGACAAGGGTAACGTGCGTCCGGGCGCTAGCCGTGGCAAGTTCTCCAAATACCTCGTTTAGCTTTTCTCCTATTTTGGTGGCGTCCTTCGACCCTCTGCCAAGCTGCAGTAGAAGGTCACCGGCTGCGCTGCGTCTGATTTTGTTGACGTTTTTTCCAACTTCGCCATACAACATTGGTTCGGTCCTCAGGCGACGCAGAATGTCCGCATAGGTAGATGGGTCCTTCGCCTTCATCACTACGACATCAGGCCTGGCTCGTATACGCCTCGCCTGCTTTACGATCCGAGTAACCGAGACTTCAGAGGTAGGGTTCACCATTAATGGAGCCTTGGATGTTTTCTCCATTACTTTCTTCTTTCCTCTTCCCCTCCTCGCAACAACTGCCCAGGTGGGGCTGTTGTTTGGGCTGTCCTTTTCTTCTGGGTTTGTGGTAAAAAGAGACCTCTTCGTCTCTTTCCTCACCCTCTTCTTGGCCGGCCCTGATGGCGGTGCCGGACGGTCAATTTCTTGCTCCCGGCTTGTCCAAGCATACCTTTAAAGTGATTGTGCTCACTTATACGTTGACGGATTTCATTGAAAAAAATCCTTTTGAACTATAATGAGAATCGAAATGTAATTGGTGTCTCATAAATAGTTTGTACCAGTAATAGTGTTTTTGTTATTTGACTTTTAAAATGTAGAAAATCCACCATTTTGTCAATATTAAAGCAAACCATTTAACATAACAATAAACCATAAACATTTTGTTTACTATTCCTCTAATTTGTCATAACCTATGATGCATGTTTGGTATATATAGCTTTACTTGTTCTTAAGATAATAAGTTTTGTATCAGAAATACAAAATCGCCGAGATCAGCTAAAGAACATATTTCTCGACTTATGTTTTATGACATTTTTTGTGTTAAATGATGAGTACTATCAGCCACAGATGTTTGTGACTCCCTTTTCTGAACACCCTGTATATATAATAGCATTAAAACAATGTTTATCTTTTAATAATCAAAATGACTCAAGTGTAGTTGGTATCAAATAAATGAATACGATGTATACAAAGCAACAAACCAGAATACTTTATTACTTATCCATACAAGAAATACAAACTACAAATACAAATTAAACAGTTTAGAAACTACGTATAAAAAGTAACAAAACTAAATAAAAATAAATATAAATAGAATAGAGAAAGTTATGTTCACTTATTAGTTTATAATGAACACATTTTGAAGCCCATAAGTGGATACAAGCCAAAATTCAGTTAGTTTACAGATTTACGGAGTTATGGTAAGGCATATTCTCAAAACATGATAACAGTTGGCCATAAAAAGAATAACAATGTTTAAGTATAAAGAATGGCCAATCTATTTTTCAGCAGTATATGGAAAATAATACATTGGATTTAAAAATAATAAGCATAAGGTTAATGTTCTCAGTAACATGAATCCAAAATGGTTTTTCAATTTCAAATAGGAAAATAACACCTAAAAAATTACAAATTACAATGGCATTATTACAAAAAAAATTAAAGGTTTTCTACTACAAGAAATATAAAAGAAATTAAGTGAGAAATTTTTCTGAGATACTGTACTTTAAATATGTAAGACAACTACTCTACTTATCCGTACTTAAATTATAATTACATTTTGCACAAGAACCTTAAAACTTTTTACTTGATAAAAATAGCTGCTTAGTAGACTAATAATTACAATGAGTAATGGCTATTTATTACGTGTGTGGAAATATCTGAGAAAACTCACTCAAATTAAAAATAATAATTTAAATATACAAGAACCATTACACTTTTTTCTACAAAAGTTTTTAAAGAGACAATAAAATAAACAATTATTTTCTCAGATACCACACTCGCAGCATTAAAAATATGAAATCAACTTATTAATAACATTAACGATAATATCATAAACATATAAATTAAATATTTTTACAAGCATATGAAAGAACAATATATTTACATGAACATTTGGCAGTCCAAATGTTATTCAGTCTTTTGCTTCTTCTTTGGGTACACTGTCCTCATCATCAAGTGGTAAAACGAGATCCGGTGGAAGAAGCAAACCTGCCTCTGCAAAAAAAAAACATTATTTTAGTACCTATTTAATTGCTTTGACTGTTTTACATTTAATCATTTAACTGGCGCCTTCTTGTGATCTCGAACAGGATAGCACGGTGGTCACTATCCGTGTAGACATCGCTTAAATGCCAGGCTCTTGTTCAGCCAGTGAGGGAATCACTCACGAATGTGAGGTCAATCATGGAGCAGCCCTGGGGCCCAACGAAGGTCGGTGTCTGCCCCCTATTGAGCAGGATAACGTCAAGGGCGGCCACAGCATCTAACAGAATTTCGCCCCGTGGCCTTGTCTCTCTACTACCCCAGTTCACTGCCCAAGCATTAAAGTCTCCGGCTATGACGATGGGTCTTTTTCCTCTGGCCTCCGCAATAATGCTGGCGAGTAAAGATGAATATTCGCCGTCTGAGAGGCTTGGTGGAGCATATACGCTGAAGATGTAGACGTCAGCGATTTGTACCCAGGAATACAGTCGCGTGGTGCCTGTTGATCGCTTCTGCACGGGTATGCTTCCACGCACCCAGATTGCCGTCTGTGCATTGGCATCCGATATCCACACATGAGGTGACACTAGATTCCGATGCTGGTCACACAAGATAGCAACGTCGATATCTTGCTCATGGATGGTCTGCACTAGGAGATCCTGTGCAGCCTCGCAGTGGTTGAGATTAAGTTGAAGTATCCTCAACATTGGTGCTCGCGAATGAACTTCTTGGTTAGCGGACAGCTCCTGCTTTTAGTCACATGGGTCCTTGAATTACAGAGGACGCACGTTGGCACACTTTTGCAGGTTTTGGCTTGGTGTCCTTCTTCTCCACATTGAAGGCAGTTCTTGGAGCGGTCGGGTCCTGTACAGCGTGTCGCCACATGACCGAGCCCCCAGCATCGGTAGCATCGCATGACTTCGGTCCTGGCGCGGATTCGGCAGTTAACCCATCCAACCCGTACACGGCCGAGTCCCATCGCTCTAGTTGCGAGGTCATCGGTTAGGGCCACTACTGCTGTTTGCGTTCCTGCATATGCTTTACGCAGGGACTTAACGGTGTCCTCAGACAGCGGGGGGCAGTCACTGAGCTGTGCTTTAAGAGCTCGGCAAATTTCTTCCTTGGTGGCAACCCCGTCAAGATCCCTTATCTCGACAAGGGTAACGTGCGTCCGGGCGCTAGCCGTGGCAAGTTCTCCAAATACCTCGTTTAGCTTTTCTCCTATTTTGGTGGCGTCCTTCGACCCTCTGCCAAGCTGCAGTAGAAGGTCACCGGCTGCGCTGCGTCTGATTTTGTTGACGTTTTTTCCAACTTCGCCATACAACATTGGTTCGGTCCTCAGGCGACGCAGAATGTCCGCATAGGTAGATGGGTCCTTCGCCTTCATCACTACGACATCAGGCCTGGCTCGTATACGCCTCGCCTGCTTTACGATCCGAGTAACCGAGACTTCAGAGGTAGGGTTCACCATTAATGGAGCCTTGGATGTTTTCTCCATTACTTTCTTCTTTCCTCTTCCCCTCCTCGCAACAACTGCCCAGGTGGGGCTGTTGTTTGGGCTGTCCTTTTCTTCTGGGTTTGTGGTAAAAAGAGACCTCTTCGTCTCTTTCCTCACCCTCTTCTTGGCCGGCCCTGATGGCGGTGCCGGACGGTCAATTTCTTGCTCCCGGCTTGTCCAAGCATACCTTTAAAGTGATTGTGCTCACTTATACGTTGACGGATTTCATTGAAAAAAATCCTTTTGAACTATAATGAGAATCGAAATGTAATTGGTGTCTCATAAATAGTTTGTACCAGTAATAGTGTTTTTGTTATTTGACTTTTAAAATGTAGAAAATCCACCATTTTGTCAATATTAAAGCAAACCATTTAACATAACAATAAACCATAAACATTTTGTTTACTATTCCTCTAATTTGTCATAACCTATGATGCATGTTTGGTATATATAGCTTTACTTGTTCTTAAGATAATAAGTTTTGTATCAGAAATACAAAATCGCCGAGATCAGCTAAAGAACATATTTCTCGACTTATGTTTTATGACATTTTTTGTGTTAAATGATGAGTACTATCAGCCACAGATGTTTGTGACTCCCTTTTCTGAACACCCTGTATATATAATAGCATTAAAACAATGTTTATCTTTTAATAATCAAAATGACTCAAGTGTAGTTGGTATCAAATAAATGAATACGATGTATACAAAGCAACAAACCAGAATACTTTATTACTTATCCATACAAGAAATACAAACTACAAATACAAATTAAACAGTTTAGAAACTACGTATAAAAAGTAACAAAACTAAATAAAAATAAATATAAATAGAATAGAGAAAGTTATGTTCACTTATTAGTTTATAATGAACACATTTTGAAGCCTATAAGTGGATACAAGCCAAAATTCAGTTAGTTTACAGATTTACGGAGTTATGGTAAGGTATATTCTCAAAACATGATAACAGTTGGCCATAAAAAGAATAACAATGTTTAAGTATAAAGAATGGCCAATCTATTTTTCAGCAGTATAAGGAAAATAATACATTGGATTTAAAAATAATAAGCATACGGTTAATGTTCTCAGTAACATGAATCCAAAATGGTTTTTCAATTTTAAATAGGAAAATAACACCTAAAAAATTACAAATTACAATGACATTATTACAAAAAACATTAAAGGTTTTCTACTACAAGAAATATAAAAGAAATTAAGTGAGAAATTTTTCTGAGATACTGTACTTTAAATATGTAAGACAACTACTCTACTTATCCGTACTTAAATTATAATTACATTTTCGCACAAGAACCTTAAAACTTTTTACTTGATAAAAATAGCTGCTTAGTAGACTAATAATTACAATGAGTAATGGCTATTTATTACGTGTGTGGAAATATCTGAGAAAACTCACTCAAATTAAAAATAATAATTTAAATATACAAGAACCATTACACTTTTTTCTACAAAAGTTTTTAAAGAGACAATAAAATAAACAATTATTTTCTCAGATACCACACTCGCAGCATTAAAAATATGAAATCAACTTATTAATAACATTAACGATAATATCATAAACATATAAATTAAATATTTTTACAAACATATGAAAGAACAATATATTTACAGGAACATTTGGCAGTCCAAATGTTATTCAGTCTTTTGCTTCTTCTTTGGGTACACTGTCCTCATCATCAAGTGGTAAAACGAGATCCGGTGGAAGAAGCAAACCTGCCTCTGCAAAAAAAAAACATTATTTTAGTACCTATTTAATTGCTTTGACTGTTTTACATTTAATCATTTAACTGGCGCCTTCTTGTGATCTCGAACAGGATAGCACGGTGGTCACTATCCGTGTAGACATCGCTTAAATGCCAGGCTCTTGTTCGGCCAGTGAGGGAATCACTCACGAATGTGAGGTCAATCATGGAGCAGCCCTGGGGCCCAACGAAGGTCGGTGTCTGCCCCCTATTGAGCAGGATAACGTCAAGGGCGGCCACAGCATCTAACAGAATTTCGCCCCGTGGCCTTGTCTCTCTACTACCCCAGTCCACTGCCCAAGCATTAAAGTCTCCGGCTATGACGATGGGTCTTTTTCCTCTGGCCTCCGCAATAATGCTGGCGAGTAAAGATGAAAATTCGCCGTCTGAGAGGCTTGGTGGAGCATATACGCTGAAGATGTAGACGTCAGCGATTTGTACCCAGGAATACAGTCGCGTGGTGCCTGTTGATCGCTTCTGCACGGGTATGCTTCCACGCACCCAGATTGCCGTCTGTGCATTGGCATCCGATATCCACACATGAGGTGACACTAGATTCCGATGCTGGTCACACAAGATAGCAACGTCGATATCTTGCTCATGGATGGTCTGCACTAGGAGATCCTGTGCAGCCTCGCAGTGGTTGAGATTAAGTTGAAGTATCCTCAACATTGGTGCTCGCGAATGAACTTCTTGGTTAGCGGACAGCTCCTGCTTTTAGTCACATGGGTCCTTGAATTACAGAGGACGCACGTTGGCACACTTTTGCAGGTTTTGGCTTGGTGTCCTTCTTCTCCACATTGAAGGCAGTTCTTGGAGCGGTCGGGTCCTGTACAGCGTGTCGCCACATGACCGAGCCCCCAGCATCGGTAGCATCGCATGACTTCGGTCCTGGCGCGGATTCGGCAGTTAACCCATCCAACCCGTACACGGCCGAGTCCCATCGCTCTAGTTGCGAGGTCATCGGTTAGGGCCACTACTGCTGTTTGCGTTCCTGCATATGCTTTACGCAGGGACTTAACGGTGTCCTCAGACAGCGGGGGGCAGTCACTGAGCTGTGCTTTAAGAGCTCGGCAAATTTCTTCCTTGGTGGCAACCCCGTCAAGATCCCTTATCTCGACAAGGGTAACGTGCGTCCGGGCGCTAGCCGTGGCAAGTTCTCCAAATACCTCGTTTAGCTTTTCTCCTATTTTGGTGGCGTCCTTCGACCCTCTGCCAAGCTGCAGTAGAAGGTCACCGGCTGCGCTGCGTCTGATTTTGTTGACGTTTTTTCCAACTTCGCCATACAACATTGGTTCGGTCCTCAGGCGACGCAGAATGTCCGCATAGGTAGATGGGTCCTTCGCCTTCATCACTACGACATCAGGCCTGGCTCGTATACGCCTCGCCTGCTTTACGATCCGAGTAACCGAGACTTCAGAGGTAGGGTTCACCATTAATGGAGCCTTGGATGTTTTCTCCATTACTTTCTTCTTTCCTCTTCCCCTCCTCGCAACAACTGCCCAGGTGGGGCTGTTGTTTGGGCTGTCCTTTTCTTCTGGGTTTGTGGTAAAAAGAGACCTCTTCGTCTCTTTCCTCACCCTCTTCTTGGCCGGCCCTGATGGTGGTGCCGGACGGTCAATTTCTTGCTTCCGGCTTGTCCAAGTATACCTTTAAAGTGATTGTGCTCACTTATACGTTGACGGATTTCATTGAAAAAAATCCTTTTGAACTATAATGAGAATCGAAATGTAATTGGTGTCTCATAAATAGTTTGTACCAGTAATAGTGTTTTTGTTATTTGACTTTTAAAATGTAGAAAATCCACCATTTTGTCAATATTAAAGCAAACCATTTAACATAACAATAAACCATAAACATTTTGTTTACAATTCCTCTAATTTGTCATAACTATGATGCATGTTACGAGCTCCTCACGTGTGAGATTTAATGGGGTGATCAACCGAGGCGGAAAGAAAGAGGTGGGGATGGAGGGGCCCCTCCTGCCAACTACAGATAGCCCGTGTGAGGAGCTCGTGTCAGTTTTGGATCCATCAGTATAAACATAAACATAACCTAAATGTGATAGTGACATTTTTTCTAACCACAATTGTTTTAGAGTTTCTTAACTCGTATTTCTTTTTTACTTACTTCTTAAATTGGAATTAATTATATTAATATAGAACTTTCTTTATAACTCCAAAGACACTTTACACACGAACATATCTGCAAAACATAGAAATTATATCGAATTAATTATATTAATATTGAACTTTCTTTATAACTCCAAAGACACTTTACAAAATGTGAGTGATGGTGCACAACGAATAAAATGTCATAATCTTTTTGTGCTATTGGAATATATTCAAAATTAATAGGGCAAAAGCAACATATTATAATGTGGAGTCCTTAATTGGTAGTAAATAAATTAATAAATTACACTACAAAATCTGTAATAAGAGTTATGTAATAGCTGTAATAAACTAAGGGTATTAAAAAAGATTAAAAAAGAAAACTTGCGAGTAAATATTCAACCAAAACATAATAATAGAAATATGATAAAACCAATGACAACTACCTGCACTTAAATACCTAACATAGCACGTGACATCATTAATAAATACAAATTTTGTTAATTATATTATATTACTGTACTGATAAATTCAGTTTTAAGATCATATATGAGTATTTTTTTGGTTTACAATTTTAAACATTTATATTTATGGTAAGAAATATTACACTTATATTACAGAAATTTTTTGTAATACGGATGATGAAAATAATTTAGTCCTACTGTAGCGTTTTTAAAGCTACATTGATTTATTTTTTTAATTAAAACTTAAATTAAATAAAAATTTTGGGATCGAAATATTGGGACTTAATTTAGATTAGATTGTGAAATGTCAGGGTAAAATCGAACATGTAATCCTTAGGCAAGTTAGCACTGGTAGTTTTAAATTGTTAGGAAGGCAGGTTGACTGCCTTGAAATGATTAGAACTTGTCTTATTGTGAGTATTGTTCTCCTGGTTTGATACAGCTGGACCAATGAGAGAGCTCCACGGATGTCTAGGAAAGGGAAGTATTTAAGCGCCCGCTCATAATTTTTGCCCTTCTTCTTTTGGTTATTTTCGTGAGTAAAGTTTAGTTGCAGTGCGCCGTATTTCTTAAATTTTTTTCCGCGAGTGATTTTGAGGAAAAAATTAAATTCATAGAACTACAGAGCAATCTGAATAACTTATTCTCGAAGAACAATAGAGCATAATAGAATCATACAAGTTACATTTGGTTCATGCTTGCAAGAGAAGTGAATTAAAATTGAACTTTGTTAATAATTTTAGTTGAGATTTTGAAAAAAGTAGTAATTTATTAATATTTAACTGGAACTGTTTATTGTGAATTATTAATTGAAAATTAATTGAACTTTATAATTGTTAGAGAGAGAGTTTGTAATCTGATTGCAGAGACTTGAAAGTTAAGGTTCAAATAGTGTAAAGAGAAGTTGAAATTTTATTTTGTATTTTGAGTGAACTTAGAAGTGAACATTTTTATTTTAATTATTTCCAAGTGGTATTTCATTTTATTTTAAAACTTTATTATTTTATTTTAGAAGAGAGCTCTGATTTTTAGTTTGATAATTTGATTAATATTTTTATTTCTTGCCAAAGGAATTTTTAAATTTACTAAAAGGTTTGTCAATTCTTTGTGGAAAAATAGAGTGATAAAAATTCTGAAACGTTGAACTTATTAATTTGCCAGTTAAAAAATAAATCCATTTTTTCATTTAGAACTGTGGATTTTTATTTTAGACAAACCAGATAATATTTAATAGTTAACAATTTTAGTAATACATTGTACTTAATATTCACTAGGATCTTTACTAAATCAAAAAATATTTTATATCGTCTTGGATGTATTATTGATGATTTATATATTAATACTCTGGAATATTAAGATCAACAATCCAAGTCGTTATATTGACCTGCGCCACTCTGCTAGTAAAGTATCCAGTGAATTTTTAATAAGCTTATACAAACTGTTATAAAATTTGTTAGAAAACTTTGGCAAGAACTTATGTTGTCTAGTTAAGTTGTGATAGTTAAGTTAAATTTATTTAACCTAAAATGGCTCTCAAAGTGGACCTTTTAAAGTAAGGACGAATTAATTTATAACTGTGGTTCCGTGGTGTATAAATTATTACTAATGACAATGTAGATAAACTTAGGAAATTATTGAGTAAAACATACCAACTGGCGGGACCGTGGTGAGCTGCATGCAGGCATTTCGCCACGTCCATCACTACAGGAACTCTACATGGATGTGTTTGGACCTCTGCCTAGATCTTCAAGGCGGGATGAATTCATCCTAATCATGGTGGACGACTTCACAAGGTGCAATTGGGGTCGTGCCTCTCAGGAAAGTGAATTCAGGTATGGTGTTGTAAACTTTAGAGAGTAATATTTTTAAAAACTTTGGTTTGCCGAAGGTAAGTTATTGTAAGCGTCAACGCCACTTGCTTCACCAGCGAGGATTTAAGGCAAATATTTTAAAATGGGGTGTGAAATTTAATCACTACAATCCCGTACAACCCCCAGGGTAACAAATCTGAAAGATATTTAAGAAACTTAAATTTCAATTTTGACTTGCTTGTATAGTGATTGCAAAAGGAACTGGGACTCTGATTTAAGTAAAATTCAACAAGCAGTTAACACGTGTGTGTGAATGACAGTACTGGGCGTATAGCGCATATTCTTTAATGTTTAATTTTAAACCTAACAATGAGTTTGGATTTAAAGTGGAACTTGAAATCAATTTTGAAAATTTAGTGCCGAAGGAAAAATGTCAAAAATATGCGGAGGCGTTGGAAAATTTAAATACACAGTTTTATTAAAAAATTCGAAGTTAAGGCCCTATAATAGAAACCACGAAAGTTTAAAATTAATGATGAAGTGTTTTGTAAAATACCTGGACACAGAAATAAATTGGATAGGAAATTTGACGGACCATACAAGATTGTGATTATTATCTCAGAGAACAGTTATATAATACAGCACACCAAGGACTTAAAAATTTTGAAAAGAGTGCATTTACAAGTTTTGAGACCCAGCTTAAGTGAAATTTAATTGGAACACTTGGACAGTTAAGAGCCAATTGGATAATTTTTTTTTTTCAGCATAAAATTAAAAAAAAAAATCCCCATATTAAAATGTCATAATTGAGTAACCATAGGCCAAGTCAAGGTTTTGTGTTTTCTTTCAGGTATTAAAAGAAAAAAGGGGATTTTTATGACATATAAATAAATATTTACACGAAGAGGATAATTACATGGCCTCAGGATTTAAAATTAAGAAATGTAGTATTTAATAATAGTGTCTACAACCATTATACTGTCTGATATTAGTATAAAGACATTATATTATTGATGTACTAACATTCTTCTTGTGTGTCCAAATTTCATGTTGTTATTTGTTTATAGTGAATGAATGAGAGAAGAAATTCAGGTCAACCCCCCCCCCCCCTTGTAATCCAATGTAAATAACGTGTTAGTAATTAAAAAAGGTCTTAAATATTTTAATAAAGTTTATGAAGGAAAGAGATGAGCAATCTTTGAGTTGGATAAAAAATTAAAAATTTTTGAAAACGAAACGAGACAAGCTCTGAAATTCCGACATAAATGGTGACAAAGGGGACTTATGTCATTGTAAGAGAGAATGTTCTGTTTATATGTGAAATGCTGTGGAGATGAGAAACGGAACAGCACTGACACTCCACTAACACTGGTCACACGCTGCGGACCACGCGCGCGGCCACCGGCGGTTCCAACAACGGGGATGGTGACCTACACTACACGACGGATCCAAGGGACGATACATACGGACCGTGAAGACGAGCACTCACTGACTGAGGGAGCTGCTGTCCATACCTAGACGTCGACAGGAGGAGACCGGAAAGGACAAAATTCCTTGGACTGGAAAAGACTGACCTGTTGTAGATAGTTAAAATTAGAATTGTGAGGGGAAAAATAGGCTTCGCTATCTCGAGTTATTGACCTACATTCCTTTTATAACGGTCAATCTCTATTTGTTTAACTGTTCTGTCTGTTCTAAAAACATTGGTGGGTAACTAATTATGTACGTTTTAAAAACATTTTTTTTAAATTGCTAATTGGTGTTAAATTTCTTTTATCAACTTCAGGGCCGTATTTAGAAGTAAAGGAAGGAGGGGGAGTAATGTAAGCGTTTTTAAAGCTACATTGATTTATTTTTTAATTAAAACTTAAATTAAATAAAAAAATTTGGGATCGAAATATTGGGACTTAATTTTTAGATTAGATTGTGAAATGTCAGGGTAAAATCGAACATGTAATCCTTTGGCAAGTTAGCACTGGTAGTTTTAAATTGTTAGGAAGGCAGGTTGACTGCCTTGAATTGATTAGAACTTGTCTTATTGTGAGTATTGTTCTCCTGGTTTGATACAGCTGGACCAATGAGAGAGCTCCACGGATGTCTTGGGAAAGGGAAGTATTAAGCGGCCCGCTCATAATTTTTGCCCTTCTTCTTTTGGTTATTTTCGTGAGTAAAGTTTAATTGCAGTGCGCCGTATTTCTAAATTTTTTTTCCGCGAGTGATTTTGGAAAAAAATTAAATTCATAGAAACTACAGAGCAATCTGAATATACTTAATTCTCGAAGAACAATAGAGCATAATAGAATCATACAAGTTACATTTGGTTCATGCTTGCAAGAGAAGTGAATTAAAATGAACTTTGTTAATAACTTTAATTGAGATTTGAAAAAAGTAGTATTTATTAATATTTAACTGAACTGTTTATTGTGAATTTTATTATTGAAAATTAATTGAACTTTATAATTGTTAGAGAGAGAGTTGTAATCTGATTGCAGAGACTTGAAAGTTAAGGTTCAAATAGTGTAAAAGAGAAGTTGAAATTTTATTTTGTATTTTGAGTGAACTTAGAAGTGAACATTTTTATTTTAATTATTTCCAAGTGGTATTTCATTTTTTTTAAAACTTTATTATTTATTTTAGAAGAGAGCTCTGATTTTTAGTTTTGATAATTTGATTAATTTTTTTATTTCTTTGCCAAAGGAATTTTTAAATTTACTAAAAGGTTTGTCAATTCTTTGTGGAAAATAGAGTGATAAAAATTCTGAAACGTTGAACCTTATTAATTTGCCAGTTAAAAATAAATCCATTTTTTTCATTTAGAACTGTGATTTTTATTTTAGACAAACCAGATAATATTTAATAGTTAAAACAATTTTGTAATACATTGTACTTAATATTCACTAGCGATCTTTACTAATCAAAAAATATTTTATATCGTCTTGGATGTATTATTGATGATTTATATATTAATACTCTGGAATATTAAGATCAACAATCCAAGTCGTTATACCTACTGATCTCTAATGCTACGAATATAAAGATTTTATAATACAATTACAATTACACAAATTTTATTGAAGACTCATTAATTCGGATATAAAACGACTCTTTAATTCGTAAGATAATAGAAATCAGAACCGTTCCGAACTGAGGTCGCTATTAGCCGCATGTACAGAGTTTGTCAGGAATTTTCGGGATTTATCGGTACTGCTCGGCTCTGCTCGGCTCTGTCCCACTCTTTTCTCTCCACCTCGGTTGATCACCCCATTAAATCTCACACGTGAGGAGCTCGTATGCATGTTTGGTATAATATAGCTTTTACTTTGTTCTTAAGATAATAAGTTTTGTATCAGAAATACAAAAATCGCCGAGATCAGCTAAAGAACATATTTCTCGACTTATGTTTTATGACATTTTTTTGTGTTAAATGATGAGTACTATCAGCCACAGATGTTTGTGACTCCCTTTTCTGAACACCCTGTATATATAATAGCATTAAAACAATGTTTATCTTTTAATAATCAAAATGACTCAAGTGTAGTTGGTATCAAATAAATGAATACGATGTATAACAAAGCAACAAACCAGAATACTTTATTACTTATCCACACAAGAAATACAAACTACATATACAAATTAAAAAGTTTAGAAACTACGTATAAAAAGTACAAAACTAAATAAAATAAATATAAATAGAATAGAGAAAGTTATGTTCACTTATTAGTTTATAATGAACACATTTTGAAGCCTATAAGTGGATACAAGCCAAAATTCAGTTAGTTTACAGATTTACGGAGTTATGGTAAGGTATATTCTCAAAACATGATAACAGTTGGCCATAAAAAGAATAACAATGTTTAAGTATAAAGAATGGCCAATCTATTTTTCAGCAGTATATGGATAATAATACATTGGATTTAAAAATAATAAGCATAAGGTTAATGTTCTCAGTAACATGAATCCAAAATGGTTTTTCAATTTCAAATAGGAAAATAAACACCTAAAAAATTACAAATTACAATGGCATTATTACAAAAAAAAAATTAAAGGTTTTCTACTACAAGAAATATGAAAAGAAAATTAAGTGAGAAATTTTTCTGAGATACTGTACTTTAAATATGTAAGACAACTACTCTACTTATCCGTACTTAAATTATAATTACATTTTTGCACAAGAACCTTAAAACTTTTTACTTGATAAAAATAGCTGCTTAGTAGACTAATAATTACAATGAGTAATGGCTATTTATTTACGTGTGTGGAAATATCTGAGAAAACTCACTCAAATTAAAAATTAATAATTTTAAATATACAAGAACCTTAAACTTTTTACTTGATTAAAAAAATAGCTGCTTAGTAGACTAATAATTACAATGAATATTGGCTATTTATTACGTGTGTGAAAATATCTGAGAAAACTCAACTCAAATTAAAAGTAATAATTTAAATATACAAGAACCTTCAAAACTTTTTACTTGATTAAAAATAGCTGCTTAGTAGACTAATAATTACAATGAATAATGGCTATTTATTACGTGTGTGGAAATATCTGAGAAAACTCACTCAAATTAAAAATAATAATTTAAATATACAAGAACCATTACACTTTTTTCTACAAAAGTTTTTAAAGAGGACAATAAAATAAACAATTATTTTCTCAGATACCACACTCGCAGCATTAAAAATATGAAATCAACTTATTAATAACATTAACGATAATATCATAAAAACATATAAATTAAATATTTTTACAAGCATTTGAAAGAACAATATATTTACATGAACATTTGGCAGTCCAAATGTTATTCAGGTCTTTTGCTTCTTCTTTGGGTACACTGTCCTCATCATCAGTGGTAAAACGAGATCCGGGTGGAAGAAGCAAACTGCCTCTGCAAAAAAAAAAAACATTATTTTAGTACCTATTTAATTGCTTTGACTGTTTGTAACATTTAATCATTTAACTGGCTGCCCAGGTGGGGCTGTTGTTTGGGCTGTCCTTTTCTTCTGGGTTTGTGGTAAAAAGAGACCTCTTCGTCTGCTTCCTCACCCTCTTCTTCTTGGCCGGCCCTGATGGCGGTGCCGGACGGTCCCGTGGTTCTCGCTCCGGTGGCTTATTCTTTTGAAGAAAGAATGGCGAGGTTTGGCATGTTCTGTCTACGCACGCGATGCTGTTCTTTGCAATGGTGTGTCGGACCTTCACGAAATCCTTCATGGCCCGTATAGTACCCCTTGCCATTGCCTTGAGCTCGGTGTGAACATTCTTCTTTTCCAGGATGAACTCCGCCAAGCGATTGATCTTGTCCGTGAGTGTGCGTAGCAAGGCTTCCTCACTAGTCACAGACAGTTTCATCCCCTCGGCCTCACTTGTAATAGTAGGCATGCACGGAGCCAAGTGGTCCACCCCTGTCACACCAGCCTGATTGGCCACATCGTACATTTGGCTTCCCCCAAACTCCGTGGAGCCAGCACCAACCACCGGGGCTTTCACCCGATCGGAATTGGTGACGGGATTTTCCCTCGCTAGGGAGGGTACCCGCTTGGGGTAATGTGTTTTGATGTACACTTTCCATGTTTGATTTAAATTTCGGGGTACCTTCCCCTAGCTGGTTTTGGTCCGCCCCGAGTATTTCATTTCCTCGGTACCACCCATATCTGAGAAGCATTCCCCGATCCGCCACCTGGGGAGGCGCTCGGTATGGGACCAGCAAACCCCCTCGAGTGTGTGTGTGTGTGTGTTCAAGTTCAAGTTCAAAAATACTTTATTCAGAAAACAATACAATCTTTTTACAGATATAATCCTCCCTAACAGAGCGTGCGGGAGGGCAGTTGGTAATGTACACAAATCACTACAGACTGCTCGCTTTAAATTATTTCATGCTGTCAAGTATATTAATACTGAATATATTTAAACTAAATAATTATAACAGGGTGTCAAGCAGTTATATATTATTAAACTCTATTCTAGCAGTCGGCTCTAAATGAGTTCAAAGTTATCTACACTTAAAGAGTACCAAATAATTTAACAAATTCATCAAAAATACAGTTCAACAGTCAGTAAACTCTCTAAATAAGATAACAGATAATACAACACAACTATACAACAATGTGTGTGTGTGTGTGTGTGTGTGTGTGTGTGTGTGTGTGTGTGTGTGTGTGTGTGTGTGAACAATGGCATTTGAAATATCTTAGACTGGAAGCATATTACAAGGATTGGTGGTATACAGTTTTTGGCGTAATTAAATCTTTAAAAAAAACATGTATATTTATTTTCTTGATCACTGAACAAACCAAACTCAACTATGGTATCGTACATAAATTAAATCGGAATTTAATTTAAATTGCAGGAATTGACTTTTTTACTGCAGTAGGCCTAAATGTTAAATAGTAAGTGAGTTTTTTCGTTGAGACAAGAAGGTGAACACTAACTTATCTATCACACTTGAAATAACTTAGACAAGAATTCAATTACAAGAACCGAAAACAATCGCTTTTTGATCGGACCTGGTCTCTGTTGGTATATATTTTCTTGGTCGTGACAACTAGGCTTACACGTCTATGGAAATGCCTTAAACAGTTAATGAATTTAAACAGACTGAAGATGACGCTGTTTACCAAATTAATTTTCAAAACGTTAACCTGTACATAATTGATTTATCGAGGCATCAGGTCATTCTTACATAACTGTCGAAAACGTTATTGATTCGAACCCGAACTGCATACTCATACACACGCAAAACCCAAAATAAAGATTTTCAATACCTTAATTCCCGGGTATTAAAATAATATACACCTTGTAGGTCTGAAGATTATCATAACGCTTCATCATTTTACATCATAATTGGTACATTAAGAAGACTATGTTTTTCTATTTTGAGCATTACGTTTGAAGCCGTGGGATACTGCTAGTAATTAATATAAATACATTTATTTTAAAATTACTTAGAGACTGTTACTTTTATTTTCCATGTTTCAATACCTTATTCTATTAGTGTGTAAAATTTAATTTAATCCCTAAAATAGCCAAAACAATTTCTGATACAACCAAACAAACGTCGTTCATCCTTATGAGTTCCAAAATGTGTGCAGTAATAGAAAGAAAGAAGATTCACATGAAGTTACTTATAAAATTCAATGTAACTGTATATCAGCGACAGTCACTTATTTCAGAAATGTATGGAATAGAATAATTTAAAGACGATCACTACAATGCCCTTTTTATACTGTTATACTAGAATTTAAATACCGCCTGTAATTGCTTGTAGAGTATATTTTTATGGATTTTCTTCAATCACTTCATCGCTTTTATAAACAAATATTTTTTTAATTATCTCATTTTGAAGAAATAATCTTTCCTCGATTAAACTCAGTTATTTTTAAATAATTTTCACATAAATTTGATTTAGTAATGACAGATTTCAAAAACTTCTTACGTAATGAAATAAATATCCTAGATTTAATTCCAACCTTAACTTCCATATTGTTTGAAAACAGTTAGAATATAAAATTAAATCATTTTTTATTGTGAATACAACATGTAGGCTAAGCATTCATTGGGCGCACTTCCTGTAAAAGTATCATAGTTCTATATATGAATGAGAACAATGCTTATTGGAAAAGTTAAACTTACTCTCTGATTAAAAAGTACGCGTTTTAAAATTTACAGCGAACTGTGAGTGATTGGACAGGCTTCTCTGTGTCAAACATATAGGACAACATCAACCACTGGCAGACAAGTCATTGGTAATCTGTTTGATCGCCAAAGTCGTACAGCGGTGCTATCTATTAATTATTTATATTTAATTGATGCAAATATGTGACGAATAATACTTTATGAAATTAAATAAAGTAATAGTATGAAATCACAAATAGTATAACATTCACGCCCAATATACACAGAAACTGTCACTTTGCACAGCATTGACGCTATTTTGTATCAATTATATTATTTTTGTAGGTTATTATAATGGGAAAAAATCATTTCATTATTGGAATTGTAAGAAGTTTTATACGTACTATATTATTATATAACTGTATTAAACTGGTACCGGCTCAATAGTTATGGCTGCGGTTCTTTAAACGAGAGGCCACAGTTCGATTTCCGGGTAGATTAGAAAACATTAAAAAATGTTTTGCCTTAAGAAGTTTAGAATACGCAAATGCCACAGGCGTTCTAAGAACTTCCAAAAATAGTACCAGGGCATTTTTATTTCCTATTATCCAATGATAAGTAGTCAGATAATCTCAGTTGACCGGGGCTTGAGAACACTTTTGCTGTAGTTAAAAAGAACTGGATGCATTCATAGTCAGTTCTTATACATTTTTCATTAATACAGTCCCTCGTATATTACTCTATTCCTATCGAAATAATATATAATTATCTTCCATTTCAGGCTTTTAACATTGATTTTTACAAGTTTTAAAATCTAAGTCTTAATGTAAGGCTTTGTATTTTAGATCTCGTGTGAAAAAGAATGTTTACGAAACTCCTTGTGTAACGTAAATTTCCCATTAAATATATATGTTATCGTACATAAAATAACATAGAAGACTTCTTTCAGGGTCCTCTTCATATACATAAATTTATTAAATATTCTTTTGTAATATTTTAATACTTGTCCTCCCGTATATTGTTATTTTATTAAGTAAAAGCACTTTTTATAATTACAATAAAGCTTTACAACCCTGATATTACCTGTAGTACAGCAGTAATCAAACCAAATGCAAAGTCTTTATGATGTTCAATTATATAGTGAGAAGGCACGGAAGTTTGGCCAGCAAGCTATTATTGACCTGTCATGGTTGGTGCCAGCGACCACAGAATAGCATAGACAAGTCATCGCATGCACCCATACATCTTGAAGACTTGAAGCCGGGTCCGCCATGTTGGATCTGTATAAGAAACCCGAACAGCTGAAAAGTTACACTAAAAATCTTAGTGTGTGTATTTCAATTACACTGCTGTTTAAAATTATCGATTGCCTTATGGATTAGGCCTTCTTGTCATAAGATTGACACATCGCTAACAAATGATTTGAGATCTAAATAATCTAACTACGTAATCCGTTACGTACTCGGTTACATGTAGGAAATTTTAGTTGTTAACCCTAAAATAGAAAACAATTCTACTTCTTCGTCATCTTCATTAGCTACCGGGCGTAGAAGAGTTTTAATCTTATATTTCATTCTGCCTGATTTTACCCCAAAACGAGGCAATTACCCCGCATCACTCTGTGTAAGGCACCGGCCGCGGCTCGAGAGACTGGCATGGCTCATGCACTGCCGCCACCATCTTTGTTCGGTCTACCGTCACCGACTGGCTTCATTCAATGGCGCACTTGCACTGTCTATGTTATTCTGTGGTCACAGGGTATAAGTTCACAGCTGCTGCTACTGAGCTTTTATTGTCTCTGTCTCCACAGTCCCTTGAGCCTCCGTATCGCTATGCTCTAGATATTGCTATATTCAGAAGCGCTATCATAGAATCGTTGCATGGTTAACATTGAGAAAGTACGGAAGTCTGGCCAGCGAGCCATTATTAACTCGTCACGGCTGGTACAACTACACAGCTGCTGCTACTGAGTTAGTATTGTCTCTGTCTCCACAGTCCCTTGAGCCTCCGCATTGCTATGCTCTAGATATTGTTATATTCAGAAGCGCTATCATAGAATCGTTGCATGGTTAACATTGACAAAGTACGGAAGTCTGGCCAGCGATCCATTATTAACTCGTTACGGCTGGTACAACTACAAAGATCCTGCTACAGAGTTGGTATTATCTCAGTCTCCACAGTCCCTTGAGCCTCCGCATTGCTATGCTCTAGATATTGTTATATTCAGAAGCGCTATCATAGAATCGTTGCATGGTTAACATTGACAAAGTACGGAAGTCTGGCCAGCGATCCATTATTAACTCGTTACGGCTGGTACAACTACAAAGATCCTGCTACAGAGTTGGTATTATCTCAGTCTACACAGTCCCTTGAGCCTCCGTATTGCTATGCTCTAGATATTGCTATATTCATAAGCGCTATCATAGAATCGTTGCATGGTTAACATTGAGAAAGTACGGAAGTCTGGCCAGTGAGCCATTATTAACTCGTCACGGTTGGTACAACTACACAGATGCTGCTACTGAGTTAGTAGTATTATCTCTGTCTCCACAGTGCCTTGAGCCTCCGTATTGCTATGCTCATTAAATTGCTTGTTATTTAAATCAATCATAGAACCATTACATAGTGATAATGCACTGCCTTTAATATTCGTGGTTTAAAAATTATAACGATATTCCAACTTTCCATAAATACACCGAAACGCTCTTTTCTATGTTTTAGGCGTTGGATAAGAGACTGTTCTGCCTGTCTTTAAAATTAGAACCCTTAATTAACAATCGCTTCTGCCAAGAACTCTCTTCCAAAAGTGTGATTATCTTCTGTATAAAGAACTTGTACGAAGGTTCACTCCGCTACAGGTACTATTATTTGATAATATATTCTAAATCGCATAAAAGAAATATATGACGTTAACGTAAAGGGGAGTTACCTTGTGATTTTACCCTTTTAATTACAAGGTTTTTACAGAAGAGAATTTGCGTTCATCTAATTATTTTTATTCTTCTCACAAAATGTTATAGTATATTCAGCTTCACACAATAACATATTGAATATTTTTATCGATTCTCCTCAGAGTCTTTTATCAGCCTTCCTCCATACCAAATGTAATTTATTCGACATTTGGCTTCAGAAACCTAATAATAATTTATTAACACGATTCTGTGAGCAGCCACAATGCAGTGTCACGTGAGAATCAAGTTAATTATAGTAGAATACCAATTACAGTTTATCCTACTTAATATTCACTTATTCGACGTAACTATTACAATTGTGGATTAAAAAGCTCATTTTAGTCAAAACATTCTACGATAAACAGTTGCAAATTGTTCCAGCAAGTAGTTACGTTTCAACCTCGCAGCCACGCATTCCCAAACCTCTCTTCCCAACACCCGGTCCTCAAAACGCAGCGCTTTATTAATTTTAACGTCTTTCCCTTGTAGATTTACATGTTGGTCATTGGTGATCATTTTCACTTAAATACGATCAAATGTATTTTTCTACTGTATTGATACATAAGTTACATAGTTGATATATTCTAATTTTTTGTTTCAAACAGTTAAGGAGTTTTAAATTTAAGTAGTGGAATGCTTTTGTCATATCATATATATCAAATAACACTGACCATACATAACTATCCATTTTATAATTCAAATTATTGTAACGGTTTGTATAATTCATTTACTATACTTATATATCTATTGTAGTATTTATCAATTTCTTACACTCTAATAACGTGATGTTAAATCCTTCAAAATGTTTTATAACTCATTTGTGTAGCAACACAGATATCAGTGATAAAATTTCTTTCCTTCTTTCATGTACAGTATTTTGAGCAATAATTGCGAAGTTAAATTGCATTTACCATTTATTGCATTACATGACTACTGCATAGTATCTAATACGGTGTGATTTTACAAATGAACATTAAAAAGGTGTTGCAAAATATATAATCTTTACAAGAAACATCTCATTCAGATTTATTTACATATAACAGTAACAAGTAAAGCCACAAGAGTGTTTTCTATTCAATCAGAAAACTTAAAGTTTTTTTTAATAAATGGTAAAAATTTATTTAATTAGTAATAATGTATAATAATTGTGGCAACGCCAATAATTGGGTCGTATTTTTCTTGCCTCCTAACAATGCATTTTTTAACTGAAATTAACAGAAAAATAAATTGTTGTTTATGCCGTTAATAGAAGCTTTACATAAAACAAGATATGGTTAGTTTACTTTAGTTAAAGAATGTGATATTTTCCCATTTCCCTGGCAGAAGCATAGAGGAAACACAATCTTATCTTGGAGAATCAAATTCTGTCTCTTCCTCTCATACATTTTGTACACACAGCAGTATGGGAGGTCATAACCCTGCTTTCACAATTTCAGTTTTATAAACTCCTTGTGAAAAACTTATTTAAGGTTACTTTACGTGAAACTCCTTGTTACAACATGTGCCATACAAATACAGATAGCTCATTTGTTCACATAGCAGTAATTTTGTTGATAATTCTAATATTGATAGTTTTAAAAACAGATAAAATGTGAATTTGTCTTTGCAATTCGTTGTTCTAGAAACAGATAGGTTCTTTAATTTTAAAATTCTGTGGACTAAAATATATAGCATTACTATGTACAATTATTATGAAATATAAACTTGAAATAACTATTTAAATTTCCACACTAATCCATTATTTCCAATTACTTTTATACCAGAATTTCTTAAACGCTATTGCATACGTTTAACTTATTGAACTTAAACTCTTCAAAACTTCTGATATAAAACGCACATTTTATTCTTAATTATTTTAATAAAGATAGCAGCTTGTTTGAGTTTTGAGAAATTCACAATAAAGCAAATGTGAACATAATAACCATTGCAGTTTCTATATTTTATCTAACGTTTGTCATAAAAAAGTATATTATCATACATCGAAAAACAGAGAGATATGTCACGCTTATATGCTTTAAGGTTCACATCAATAACATTGTCATTGATATCTCTGCTATCGAATATCGCTTAAGGACCAGTGCTCAATGTTATGAAACGTTTACATCACGTCATGTACTATATAGAGTGTTATAGAAAGATGTGACACCCCTGTACGTGTTTAGGTTCACGTCAATAACATTGACATTGATGTCTCTGCTATCGAATATCGCTCAAGGACCAGTGCTCAATGTTATGAAACGTTTACATCACGTCATGTACTATATAGAGTGTTATAGAAAGATGTGAAACGCCTATATGTGTTTAGGTTCACGTCAATAACATTGTCATTGATGTCTCTGCTATCGAATATCGCTCAAGGACCAGTACCCAATGGTGTGAAACGTTTATATCTCGTTTTGTATTATATATATATATAATGTTACAGCTGACGTTTTCCTTACGCTATACGGTTGTATAAAAATAACTGTAGTGTTATAATTGTGTAAATTTATTGACACTTAAATATAAGTGAAGAATATAAACGGTACAACGACTGAAGAACGACATAAATTTTAACCATCTATTCATATTATTTATAATTAAAATTAAAACATAACCCTATTCAGGGAAATGTTATGAATAATCTGAAGTACTTAGAAACTTGAAGTACTAAAAGTACTAAGTTATTAAATTTATTTTATACTAGTATATCACGTTTGTGCTATAAATATATCACGTATTTCTCTTAATTATAATAACTTTCACATTTAATTTGGTAGAATGGTACTTTAGTATTCAGCACCTAGTTGACGGTTAGTTTTATTTTATAATATTTACGGTGAATGATACAAGGTTATGCGCAGGCCCGTTGAAGAGTCCACATTAGAGAAGGTTCCTTGTTTCTGAACCTACACAGAGTCAATGCCTTGGAGTTCAACTTAGTTATATTGCATCAACTATTCCCAATATACATTTTAGAACTTTGCTAATAACAAGTGAGGTTTACTATCTCATGTACAATAATGATCTGAAGACTACATATGCTTTTTCATTTGCAGTAAGTTATAGCTCAAAAGAGTAGTTAAATAATTTTTAACACAATAAAAGATAATTTTTTAATAAAAACTATACAACTATTAGGTCATCACGAGTTATGAAATAGGTTGAAGATTACTTTTATTATATGTCATATTCAACACTGAGAATGTTAATAAATATTGACACCTACAAGAATTCCAACTACTTTTCACGAATCGATTTTGCCTATAATGGTCCTCTTTCCATAGAGATAAAGCATTTCTAATTATTGTTCATTTAATATGTAAAACTTACATATGTTAAGGAGGACTTAAGAAGTTCTAAACTGTTTGGTAGTTATTGTGTGGCTGTAGAGGAATAGAACAAGGAAAGAAAAATTTCTCACCAATATGTAATGAGAGAATTTCTGTTTATCGAATAACATATCCGGTCGATGAAAAATATTAGCGAATGAAAAAATAGATAAAAAACATTTTTACATGTGTTTACATGTATTTCAGTTTAAAAATGTATTAAATCCGCTGTCAAATAATTGCAACATTAGTGATAAATTGAACGATTTAACGCTTTTGAATATAATTTTCGTTGCCAGAGAGAACATTTTCACGCGTTTACACACCAGCGCTCACTGAAACAGAGGGAGAAAACTCTGGGAATTTCAAATACGATTAATATTAGAAATTTGTTGCCTGATATTAGTTTCAATATTAAAAAATATGTGTTTTGCCCTGTCATGAGGATAGTTAGATACTAGAATACTTTTTAATTCTAATTTTAATTAAAAGAGACCATTATTTCAGTAACGTTTACTTTCTTTTGTGTCGATCATATCTGTGTTTGTATTCAAATCTTCGTTCATTGAAGTTTTTTGTATGTAAGTATAAAATTTCATAATAAGACACGGTGATCATAAATCAGTACAAAATACATAGTATTTTTTTGAATATAACTAATTTACTCAATAACATTTTAAATCATGCGATAAATTCAACACAAACTCAACCATCGTATATTGTACAAATTCTTTTTAATAAGAAATTTAATAAATTTGTTTATACTTACATTCAATTACAACCAAGATCTAGTGGTAAGAAACTGAAAGCACTGTTTAACTTCATTCACAACGGATATATACGACCAATATATAAAAATTGATTGCATTATGATTGAAAACAAAATATTTTAACATGAAATCAAAGAACTTTTTACTTTGTACTAAGATAACAAGGTTTCAAAATTAATACCCCACCATAATTATTAAAATTTTAAATATAGGATAATTACATATAAACAGCCCCAAAATTTGCAGGACTTACGTTCATTCATACTGAAGCTATGATGAGTGTACAAAAAGAGTGCAATATTCTCAAACTTCAATATCACACTTATTGTAGTACTGAATGTGCACTATGTCACTTACATGTGAAAAACACTGACTTTGATAGGAAAAAATAAGACATAATTGAAACGTAACGTTAAAAAAGCACTTTTATTAATATTTACAAAAAATATATACATTTTAGGGTTTTATACCTACTGAATTAAGACTTGCTCTCCCACCAAACATGTTGGATGAACACCTTTCTTGCAGATCTTGCATGTAGTCCTCGGTCCCTTCCGGGTCTATTTTGGTATCTCCATGTCATACCTCCTTCTTCTTTTACTCATTTTGTAAATGTTCACAATATGAATATTGACAAAAAGAACACCACGTAAAGTTTAAAACACGAAAGAAATCATAACTGATAAGATCGAATAACAACAATACAGCAAAGTAAAACCAACTGCGTGTAGTGAAGAAAACGGCGAGAACAAAATATAGTTATACTGTGTCAACGCTACGCCGGTCATAAAATTAACCAACTACTAAAAAGTGATGAGACTGAGAGATATTTAAAATGTGAATAAATTATCCTGTCAATGATTATATGTAGTAAAACTATTAATAATACTACATCAACATTGAATCTACATATTCTACTCCAAACAACTCAATTTCACAAGTTCTAATGTATATTAAATTGGCTATTAATTTGATGTTCGTTATTTAATCTGAAATAAAATATCTATTTTGAATATATAGTCAACATAGAGTTCAGTGTAATTTAATTTTCTTGATTCTATTCGAGATTTTGTAATTGTCTTTTATTCACCCCAATTAGTTGTCCATTCGTAAAGGTACCAGCATCCATTCACGCTAATGTCTGCCAACAGATTATTCATTCACACTAGACGGTATTGGAAAATAGGTCATCTATTCGTATCAGAGTTGACCAATAAATCATCCTTATTTCTACAATTGCCGTTAGTGATGTGCGAAGACCAATTTGTAAAATTTTGAATGTACTAGTATGAAAATATCTCATTATATACTATTTCAACTTGTAAGGGAATCAAATTAAGAATAGCTTCATCTATATCCAATGAAGTGACACATCAGTTTTTGCCTTGCCTAGTTACTATAGTAGTGTACTCCAGCGAGATGTAACCTACCCTGTGAGTTTGAATAACTTTGATCATATTTTAATTTAATTTAATTCAGATACATTTATATTCCCTGATATATGTAGTAGACACTTATACAATTTTTTACACGTAAAATTGTTAAATTGAAAAACCTTTCGTATACTAATTAAATTTAAAATATTTACTTGAGACATACAATTGTATAATACTATGCCGATAGTATAAACGTGTCAAAGAAATAAATCAAATTAATTTGAACTAAGATTTAAACTTAGTATACATAATTGCATGAAGATTACAACAACCGAGGTAATTCTAATCGGATTGGAACACTACAAACATCGCTACTCTTGGCAAGACGCTACATTATCTGTTCGTTAAGCTGCGTGAGATTGAAACTTCTGTAAACTTCACGTAGCAGCGCACTTCCACCCGACAACTCTGAGACTGTTCCAAGGTAGGTATTTACAATCACTCGTGTTGTAAACAGAGACAACTGTAGGAGCCTCACTGTTTGTGTGTCGTACATGCACTACTTCCTTGTACTATCCTGAAAGTGACTTGAGGAACGGTTCTTGGCTGTAGCTTCAGGTCACTCACAGAGTGATTCCAAAAATTGAACAAACACAAATGCACATTTAATCCAGTGGTGTTTGTGACAAACTTTAGTTATGATTCGCTTGTGGACGGGCTGCAGAAGTTTGAAGGGTCAACAGAGCGCCCAATAATGCAGCCACTTGAGTTCCTCCCGCAGTCCTTTCAGCAGCTTTTCACAATTTCATTAAAGAATAAAACAACCGCGTTTTTTATACACAGATTTATTTAAATTCAATGGTTCATCTCCTGTATTGGTTCACAATCCTTTGAAATTGGTTTTTACAAAATTTTTAACGTTATATATGAACAATATTACGCACATTCACACGTACCTAGAAATACAAGAGGGCCACATTCACAAGGAATATGTAGCCAAAGATTATTTATAATCTGTCAACACGTAAGGATGTGGTCGTGAAAAACACATAACTCTACAAACTAATCCGCGTACGCACACACATACAACCTGAATATACGTCTACAATGAACAACTACAATAATGATGACATAAATCACAACAATTTCATGCCTTAATCACAATAGGGGAACAAACTTTGTTTCATAATATTCCAGGTTTATAAATAATCAAATACATCGTATTTATATAGTTTACATTGTGAATGAATTGTAATCAAATTTAAATTAGGCGCTTGGCATTTACACACATTTAATATGTGTTAAACATTTGTTTGTTTTCCCGAACACATATCAGTTTCTTTAATACATTTGTGAAATAAACAACAAAATATATAGAGTTGGGTGTATTGTTCTGTAGTATAGCCATTTTAGTTGTTCTATGTGTACGCTTCCTTAATATTATGTGGAAAGAATACATGACATGACATAGAGAGTGCTGATTACAAAAATATTATTCTTTGCATAGTAACAGAGGTTTTTTAGTTACAATAGGTCATTTATATCTAGTAGAATTATTTTTACACATTTTTCTAATAGCTAAAATAGCCGTAACTATTTTTGTAGACTGATTTATACAAATATACCGATACATTTCAAATAAAACACTTTTCCTGGTTATTTATTGTGCGAATTAGTGTTTCCCAGATATTAAACCAAAAAAACATATAAATACCACAATGCTGGAAGCAAAAATGATATTACTTATTTAATTTTAATGCCCCTTTTATTGGCTTTCATTTGTTAACATAAATTCCAATGTTTGTAAATATAATTCATAAATAAATAAAAAGTGGACAGATGCAAAACGAAGTGAGATAAGTCATATAGTCATATAAAATTGTTTCTTGTGTTCATGTGTACACAAGGGATTTCATACAAAAGACAGGAGATATGTGTACCTATAAACGTACAGTGTGCATGTCTTGCTCGTAAATTTACCTTTTAATAAAATATTTTTGGACTTAATCCGTGATTTATTAACATTTTAATGCAACAAATTAACTTTAAAATCCCTTTAAATTTCTTTTCACTTGCGATTAAGCCAGTTTTAACTTCAAGTTCAATAAATTCTTCGAATTGTGAACCTATAAAATACATGTGAACCTTGCATATGTCTTGTACAAAGATATAACGTAATGTGTGAAGATAGTTGAAAATTTGTCACCCCTCAAGTAAGAAAGTAATATCAACCCCCCCCCCCCTTCTGCACTCTCAAGCTCACAGGCTAATTGATGCAATGAATTCGATGGTCGACTAAAACTACATCAGAAACTACTTAACCTGTTGTGATTGTTACTGGGACATAGCTCTCCAGAGGACAGTTAAGTTGATGAAGTAGAATATTGATTAGGATATAATTTGAATATAGTCCAGCTGATGGCACCTTATTTAGGTCGTGGGACACATTTTTTGGCAATTTGTTTAACGTTTTAGCGACTATAGGTTTTTATAAAATACTCGTAGAAGTTATTTCGTGGCTGCATGTGTGTGTGTGTGTGTGTGTGTGTGTGTGTGTGTGTGTGTGTGTGTGTGTGTGTGTGTGTGTGTGTGTGTGTGTGTGTGTGTGTGTGTGTGTGTGTGTGTGTGTGTGTGTGTGTGTGTGTGTGTGTGTGTGTGTGTGGGTATGTGTGTGTGTTCAAGTTCAAGTTCAAGTTCAAAAGATCTTTATTCAGAGAATTACAAAAGTTGAATACATGCAAAACATTAACAGTACATGCAGTTTATATATCTATCATTACATGCATTTTTAACCGTACATTCCCAATGCCCCTATAATGGCGCGTGCGGGAATTAAAGTTGGCTTACTAAATTACATTGCTTATTTTTTGACAGTCATTCCTTTACTTTTAATAGTTATTTAAGATCTTCTCCATGCACAAGTCATTTACCATTATTCCAATTAAGCACTACATTCAAAAAGTGATATTTGATACAAATGCTTTTTTCCAGTATATAAATATGTTTAAATATAAATGTTTAAATTGTACTATAGTAAATTTATTATGACACAAATTAATTGATTGAGCCCACCATGTTCTCCAATTTGCTACTGCTAACAACTAACACGCATGAATACATACTTATATCCTTCAATAACAATTTTTGCATATATGCATGTAAATCTACATACATATAGGCCACACACCTACATACACACATCTGTATATAAATAACAAGAGATAAATAATATAAGCAATTAACAAGGTATAAACATAGAAACAAATCAACAAATAACAACAATAAATTAACATAACAACAATAACAGTACATATAATTTTATAAATAAATAATAAATATTAAATAAATAATAAATATATCAACAACAAAGACAGAAAACAGGTTAAATTCCAGACTTACTCCTGATATGAACTTTATACATTTTCCATTATAAATTTTAAACATTTCATCTTTAATTTAGGCTTTCGTTCAAAATATATACCATTGCCATATCTCTCAACCAATTTATTAAACATCTTTGGGCCAACATAGGAAAACTGATGTCTGGCAATTTCTTTAAAATAATTTGGTACATCGAGAAGTGTTAATTGAGCAGCTCTTGTTTCCCTGTACGTCATTTTAATGGGATAATCCTGCAAGTGTTTATAAACATACATCAATACGTTAGACTCATACACTTGTTTGAAAGTTAGGATATGGTTATCAGTGAACAAGTAACTAGCTCTGTCCGTACGCCGAAGTCCAAATACCGTTCGCAAAGCATGCCTCTGACTCATTACCACAGGCTGCAACACCGTGCTAAAGGTACCACCATAGTGTACGATCCCATATCTCATTGTGCTCTCGAACCATGACATGTATAACTGAATTAATAATTCGCTAGTCAAAAACTGTTTCATGTGGTACAACGCATAATTGATTTTCCTCAGTTTCTTTGTCAGGTACGTTACGTGGAATCCCCACTTTAACTGAGAGTCAACGTACATTCCTAAATATTTTACATTATCGACTATTTCTATATTTTAACACGTACAGCCGTACAAGCACTGGTGGCCATGGCAGAACAAATCAAACATATTCTGCAGGTCAGACTTAGGCTTGTTACTATCAAAGAATAGAATACATTTAGTCTTGGATACATTAATTAACAACCTGTTGGCAATCAACCATTCCGACACCCTTACCAAGTCCCTGTCAATCTTTGTCCTGAGAGAGGCTCTGCTGCCAGATGAACACACCAAAGCCGTGTCATCAGCATATGCAAATATAGAGGAGTGAAAGTCAATATCTAGAAGATCATTAATATAAATTAAAACCATAAGAGGGCCCAACACTCCCCCTGAGCTGTTCCATATTGCAATTCTAGAACCTCACTCAGTACATTATTTATCTTTACTACTTGTCTTCGATGCTTGCAAAAAGATATCAACCAAGTCAAAGCCATGCCCCCAATACCATATTTTCTAAATTTTTGTATCAATATATCTATATCCAAAACATCAAATGCTTTCCTGAGATCCAAATAAATAGCCAATGTAAATTTATGAGCGTTAACTGAATTTGTTATATGACTTATATGCTTTTCCAAAGACAAGTCGGTTCCCCTACCAGGTAAAAATCCATATTGATTGGTGGAAAATATATTAAATTCTTGAAAGTACTTTAATAATCTTTCTTTAATTAGTGTCTCAAATATCTTAGCCGCGGTGTTTATGAGAGATATTGGACGATATGATGACACCTCCTGGTCATCACTTGACTTGTATACAGGTACCACTACAGCCACTTTAAAATCGTCCGGAACTACGCCCTGTGCAAGAGACTTTTCATAAATGCTGTACAACAGTGGTACAAATATATCTATATTATTTTTAACATATTATTATTATCTATATTATTATTATTTTGGTGTGCGTGTGTGTGTGTGTGTGTGTGTGGTGTGTGTGTGTGTGTGTGTGTGTGTGTGTGTGTGTGTGTGTGTGTGTGTGTGTGTGTGTGTGTGTGTGTGTGTGTGTGTGTGTGTGTGTATGTGTGTACCATCTTACAAAAAGCTTGTCGTCGATAAACTTATATACAGCTTTCAATATACCACTATAAAAAATTTGCTAAAACACTTAGTAAAATGTTATCTGTGATGAGATAACTCCTGAGGATTATACGTCTTGCTCGAACCTTTAACTACACAATGTTATACGAGGTGTTTTGTTCATTAAGAGCTATATGAACTGAATGTTAAACTGTCTGTTATATTATCAATCTACGATATTTTTTTGGAGAGAAAAAATGTTATTACTGATTCGTATTAAAAATTCTTGAATAATACTCTGTAAATAATGATACAACCCAAAAACTTGTTGGAACAGATTCAGCTACTTTTTATCATCAAAAAGCGTTTCGACGGCGCAAAGTGATGTTGATTGAAAATCTCACATACGCATAAATATTGGCGAGGTGTACATTATTTTATGGATTATGGGAAAGGTAGGACAAACGTAAAAATTAATTGCATATGACTGTGAAAACTGTGGAAAACTATAGTAGGTTTGTAAATTAAGTAGATAGAACTTATTCATATTAAGGCATACGATAATAATTCATATATCGTACGTATGGTTTGAAACATATAAAAAAGAGAAAAAATGAAGACAATGAAACTTGTCAGATAAAGTTAGGAACTCGAAACCCATTTGTATACTTTTACCAACGGTTTCTTTTCTGTGCAATTTCTTCTTCTCACATAATTCCTAACGCTACAATTTGTAACAATGGTCCACTTTGCAAACAATAAGATCATACATAATTTTCACCATCAATGTTTAATAGAGGTATAAACTAGGTAATTACAATTTATAACCTATTACACCACTCATACTTGCCATTATAACGGTTGTGTAACTAAGGAAAGGTAATGGAAACTGCGCTTAACACTTGTGCCAATAAAGTTACTTTTATGTAGCTGTTATCGAATATCGTTCAAGTGCTGATTTTTATGTGACATTGACGTTCTGAGTACTTTTACGACTTCCTCAGCTTTATATGATCCAGTTTTGTTACTCCTTGACTTGTTCTGAAAAATAATCTTCCAATATATAAACTTTTTTAGTGAGATTAGTCTAGATCAAGTTTAAAAGAAACTATTAAAAATAAGTACCATATACAATAAGTAAAACAAGTTAGTACCATGATTACCGACATATGATTAGAATATGGGAGTTTTCCTGAAGAAAAGGGCAACACTTTTTATTTTCTGAAACGCAATAACGCCTATTATAATGTGCTACGTTAAGTCTTTATAATGTGCCTTATTCTAAGAATATAGAATTCCGAGTGACCAAGCTTTGTTCTGATTTTCTAGTTTATAGAAAGATGAAATTTTTAATTTAAAAGTCTTAATTTGTATCAAACTGAAAACCTCCAAAATGTATAACATCATATAATTGGTTGCTTACTGAAAATTAAAACAATATATGATAGCGTACACGCCCAATATTAATCTTTTAGGATGTTTTAACTTGTCATTACAAAATAGACGTTTTCCTGGAAAGGCGTATCAACTATTGTTTAAGATCTGCGGATTCTAATAGGTTTAGACTAAGGTCTACCGTTTGATTCAGTATCCATTTTTATAATTTGTTTAAATTTCTGTATAGGATACAATATCGTAGGATTAACCTATTAATAACTTTTGCATTCGACTAATAATGTTTATGATTCAACCTAAAAATTAAAATTCCTTTTGGTCAAGTATGGATAAAAAATAGGTTCAATGTGTGGTTGGCATTTTAAATATTGATTTTGATCTTAGTCTAAAAGTTTAATTTAGAATGTTTATGGTACGACAACTCTTTAATGGTTTAAATATTGATATAAAATAAAGATTTAGAGGTCTCATTATATTGAAACTGAACGAGATTTAAATAGTTAAATGGAACTGCGAACGAGCCTAAAAATGATGGTTAGTTAAAACTTTGCTCCAATATTGCATCACCTTTATACAGAAGGAATCTTACTACCTCTTTTCACACATTCATTACAGCTCTGCTTATATATGTTTTATGTGGCTTTGGGGCTCGTATGTATGATAAATTATAGTTAAATACTATGTCTTTACACAATAAATCGGTATGTCAGCCACTTTTAGGTCCGATATTGGCAACAAACAACCGATAACAGAGCGAGGAACCTTTGCACATGACAGTTCTCATGTGACGTTGGTTGGTTATATAAGTGTTGAAAATGTGTCAACGAATACTCCGTAATACATTGGATGGTGAGGGTTTGAAATATTTCTTGATTCTTCCAGGTCCTGAACTTGCTGCCTACAGGCATTCAATACCCGATCATATTTATGCTTGAATACGAAAGTAGTTTGTTCCACATGCAGAATATTTTGTCTTTTTCATCGTGTTTAATCCAATATATGAGAGAAGTCCTCTAAATGGCATCAAGTGGAATTTTCACTTAAAGGAGCATTTTTTCCTAATGATAAATAAATTTTAACTGCTTATAAATTGGTAGCAAGAAAAAGTAATATTTTTCTTTAAAAAGACACAGAGAACCCAATAACATTTAACCTTACTGTTTTGAAAGTAAAAAGAAAGCACTAAAAGCTTCAACTGAAGCTATATTCAACATCCAGGAAGAGAGAACTTTCATGATCGTCGGAGTATTCAATCGAAACAGATCACAATACTTTGTATGTTAAGAGATCTACTAAGAGTTTCTTTTTAAATCAACGTTGAAGTATTTCCAATCGGTTTCTACTGTATACGTCTCATATAGGTTTTTTGAACGAATTATATTGAAGTTCGATTAGTTTGTGCATATAAAGCAAAACATGGCAATGCTTTTTTAATAACAACTTTCAGACAGCTCTTGTGTGACTAATTGTGGACCGTACCATATTATATGTACAAATTACAACTTCTATTTTGTATTTTACCTCCCCGTAGTTGTAATTTTCCTTAAGGTTGATTGAAATGAGATGAAGAAGAGGTAATACTTTTTAAAGTGTTAAAGGAATTAAGTAGAAAGCTTTTATTGCAGTTGTAGTTGGCACAAAAACGTCAGGAGACATTCGTTTGTGGAAACTTTACTGAACTTAATCGGTTTTGTGGCCGTGAGCGGTTTATTATCAATAGATAATGATGACAGTGAACGAAGTTACATCTTTAAAGGTCAGGTAAACTTGTTTAAAATGTAATGAAGTTTGTCATTCCAAATGTTATGAAATTACCTATTAGGATACGGTTTGTTGGTATCGATATTAAAAAAAGGATTATTAATTGTGTATTCAAGGTAGTACTTATTACATCGTGTGTACGATTACATTTGATTACAGTTTATTTTTCAAAGTTTTGTACTCTGTAATAGAACTGGCAATTATGTTGTGTTAAGAATTGTAAGATGGCTCTTTAAAATTACTTGACATATAGTGTTATAAACATTACATAGATTTTTCTCAAACAAATTTTAAGTTAATTGGCCCTTATAATCTACATGACCTACATAACCTCAAGCTTAATAATCTTTCTCTTCAAAGAAAGTCTGTCTTTAGTATTCCACGTTTTATAATATAATAAGATTTTAAAGATACAATTTTCCACCAGTCTACAGTCTGCTTTATATATCTGCTTGTAGATCAGTAATAAAAAAGGTTTTTCCTCACATGGATATAAACTTTCCTTGCATAACAAATCCCACCAGTTGAATGATGGGTAAGATAAGACTTACAGCGTAGGTAGCAATTAGCAACCTTTCACACAGAAACATGATCAAGCAGAATAATGACCACAGAGAAACACATGATATACGGAAAAAAGGACAGGTCTGACTGAAAACCTAGTGTTGTTCTAAACTTGCAAAACTAAGTAGATACTGAGTTTAAGAAAGTATGTGTTTAAACTTTAGCTTTAAAAGCTCCATTCGTATCAAATTCAATTAAGTAATGGAAATTTACTTCGGTATTTAGGAACTGTCTTCTCTGGTGTGGAAAACTTTTTAAAATGTTTTGGTTTTAAATTATTTCCTTACAAGAAATTAAGTTTGATCAAAATATTCCTATAATGGTTCATGTTCGATTCTTATCTATAATAAAGATAAGAACTTACTCTACATCAGTATACCATGATATGGTACGGTATATTTTAAGTTGCAACACAAAACATCTTAGAAAAATAAATGGATGGTTGGTGAGTCATTCAATTATGGAGCCAAATTCAAAATTAACATTGATTTAATTCGTCCCACCAGTGTATAATATAATAAATATAATTCTTCGTTAAGTGTAGAAAACTCGTTTGTTCCAAATTGGTTAGAGATCGATATATTTCTCTGATTTAGAAACGATTTAAAGAGTTCAATTTCAGTTCCTTCCTTGCCAACTGTATTTGGGTTTCTTCAGACGAACATAATTCCAGACGTCAACTTTGTGACTGCATCGAGCTTTAGACGCTGCAGTAAGATGAAGGTAAACTGGAACTAGACTAAATATTCATCAACAAAGGTCTTACTTTCAATACCACAGTTAAGGCTAGTTGTATAGGTATCATTGCATATGTATTTAATTTTTTGGTCATATAAAAGTTAAAGTAATAATTTTGTATACTGATAAATGTAGTTTATTGTTTTATTTTGAGACAGAACAATTAGTGTCATAGAAGTTAGTATTTTACTTAAGCTTATAGACATAACATACAACGTAGGCTTTTTTATTTATAGAAGACTTTTTATATTT